>NC_068369.1:15218547-15236047 GCF_020536995.1 Dreissena polymorpha
CCATTACTAATCGGGACTTCAAACAGCAACCTCATTGTAAGTTCAAACAGCGTAGGATTACAGTCCAAATCAACATTGTATTGACGACATTGCAAACCAATGACTGAAAAATAATGACTTGATATGAAAGCGTAACAGTGCAAAAGTGACGTATTAACAATATCTACAAATACAAAATTATCTATATGCCATTAATATACAATGCATTTGTTACAAACGACATCAACCGTTAACTGGTTTCCGTAAAATGTTGTTGTATGAAGTTTACCAATGTGTTATACGTTAAATTGCAATGAAATCATACAATTATCGACGGAAACAATTAAACACTAATCGATGGAAACATATTTGTTTTTAGAAACTGTATGGACATGCACATGTCTAAACGATTCAAATAATTTCAACCAGAAAATACCAGAAACACAGGATTCGTCCATTTTTCTATATCCCGATTTACAATAGCAGTCGCCATAGAAACATGCAGAATTGTCGCCATGACAATCTTCATCCGTTAAGCATTTCTCTAAAATCAATAAAAGTTTGTCAATTAGAATCGGCTTTTATGTTATTTGAACACTTGATTAGCTAAATATTAGCATTTTTAAAGACACTAAATGCTATCAATTTAAATATTTTGCGGAATTATTCCATTGGTTCGCATGGGTAAGTCTTTATAAATTAGGAATTTTAAATAATAAGTATTCATACAAAAAATAGTATATTTAAAATGGTTATGTGTGTTTTGTGTTACCTTTGAACCATTGTGTCAAAATTTGCGCTTTCTTTATTTATTTGTATGAGTTTCAAAAACATTGGAGAATTACCATTTCGTTAAACTTTGAACAGGTTTCAAAGCAGTTTATGCAGTTCATTTTCTTTGTCAGAATAATGCTCTATATGACATACGTATTTACAACATTGTTGAAAATGGTCAATTTCGTCGCATTAAGAAAATTATTACACATCTGTTTGTTTTGGAAGATGTTAATGAACTATGTTTTAAAATGGTAATTTTTTTTGTAATAACTAAAACACGTATGCAATTTCATACATATGGCGTTAAACATATATTCGGTCTAAATGTACTTATAATCTAAACATTTCATGAACAGATGAAAATATAAACAAAAATGTTAAAAATTTAACAACGTTGGACAATAAAGACCGATCATAGCGCTTCGGAAAACGCTAAACATCTAAACACCTTTTAAACTTGTTTAGAAAATTGACATGTTTACCGTAATAACTCTATGTTTTCGGACTTCTATTGATTTTCGGACACCCCCCCGTGTTTAGCCAAAATTATTATTTATTATCGTGGACTCTTAATTTTCCGACTATGGGTTTTCGTCCGCAATTAAGGACTCTAGTTTTTCGGAACAGTTTATTTTACAATGATATTAACCAGTTTTATGCCTGGTGCGCTTATCTGGGGACACTCCGATCATGGGTTTTTACAACCGGATTAAGGTAATAAATCCCGGCAGACGAATGCCTTAGGGGGCAATGTACCATTATATTTTCGTTATTGGGTAAATAACTATGCATACCGTTAATAGATCATGGTTCATCACCCACATATTAAGGTGAAACATATTTAAAAGTAATTTATACCATACGACGTACATACATGCACGTCCTATTATTCGTTGAAACAATTGACGCTATATACATATATACTATATACATTGCATACCCGTATCTGATCTGCAATGCAGAAATTGTTAGAGTGTCTCTAAATTTTCGAGACACCTGTACGTTTGCCTCTACATTTCGGACGCCTGTTTTTTTTTGTTTGTTTGTATCTAGAGTTTCGGACACGAAATAAAATAATTATTTTAAAGTGTCCTAAAACTTAGAGTAATTACGGTATGTATTAAAATACGTTCACAAATTAAGACCAATATGAGCTGAATAAGTGAGAATCTAAACGTTATTTTAGAGTGTTACTTTAAAACGAAAAAATCCTTCATAATTTCTTTATATAATATCGATAATTACAGAAACAAAAACAAAAAACACATAATTATAGTTCTAAAATTTCAATCAGTAAAAGTATTTTTAATCAGGCTAAAACAAAAACATTCGCTGGTTCCATTACATTCCATACGCTGATAATCATAGTGATTAGCTACAAATGCGGGGGGTATATAAAGATTGTTCATTGTAAACTCTCATTTATGCAAATGTTTTCATTTGGCCATCCAGGCAACAAAGAGTGTAACATACCTCCAGAATCGAGTTACCAGTAATTCTACATATAATTCAAATACAATGTTTGGATAGGGACATACACACAGACGGACGGATCTAAGCTTGATTATATGACCAATAACATATTGTATTTTTTTGTATTTCGAAGTTTAAGAGGTCCTTTCGAGCCAGGAGGCTACATTATGTGTGGACCTGGAGTGTGTCTCAGCACCTAGTTTGCCTACTAGACTCACGACCGTTAGAGACGAACTTTGAATTATAGCTGCAATTTCCAGCTATTTTCATAGTTACTACTGAAAAGATATTTGGTTAGTTTGGTGTGCTCTTGTGTTGTGGGGGAAGCCGGAGTACCCGGAGGAAACCCACAAGTCCGGTATGGTGACCAGCAACCAACTCACATGCTGCCGGAAACGAGAATTGAACCCGCGCCGCCTAGGTGGAAGAAGCGAGTGAACCAACAACATGCGCTAGCCGGACAGCCCCCAATATATGTATATATATAAAACAGCCTCTAAATTACCCCAGGTTTAGGTTATTCATGAACGGATATACATCTTAATGAGGTTATCGTACATATTTTCTACTATATCGTTTAATTTCTTAAATAAATAAATGTGCTTAATATTTGTTGAAGTTCTACATATTGTACAAACGAACTAACTTGGCTGACAATTTCCGTGCGTGCAAGTAATCAACGGGAATCCACAGTCAGCATCCTGTTGACAGCTATCTGTAAGGACATGTAAAATATAAAGCTAACGTGCATCTTGTTTGTATTTCATTTTTCTTCCGAGGGTTTAAAACAATGATGTATTGTAGTTAGTTATTAATGATTGGCATTAGTATCGCTTATTTGCATCATGTCAGTGCTCAGAAAACACATATCGTCCAAATAATTGCATACTCAATTTGCTAACCTGCACAATGTATATACACACTGTCAGAGTCGTGTCATGGGAAAACCGTGCTTAATTAAAGAGCGTAGAGTGGCGTCCCCGGGGCAACCTGGACAGACCGTATTTGCAAAATCCAGGACTCCACTCTCCACTTCCAAGGTATATTTGGTTAAAACAGGCTTAAATGAAACAAAATCCGACTGAATAGCTGATCCTGGAGGCAACGTTTACGCTAATGCATTTATCCAGTATATCCAAAGATAGTATTGCATAACTAAAACTATAGAAACAATATCATAAAATACAGTTATGTTTACATCCGCTGGTTGCTGGTCCTATACGAGGCAGTAAAATACAAAAAAGAGCATAAAAACTGATTACAGTTGAGGTCATCGAGTTGGAACGGTCAAGCCAAAACCTTTGGGTGTTTAACCAGCTGAATGGCGCCCCGAACTTCACACAACTTCACCCTTATCCGTGAATGAATCACTTACACACTTAAAAAATAATTAACTGCATAGTAGTATTATGCAAATTAAAACAAGTTTACAACAATATTTAATTTCGTTTTAACATCTTCAATATAAATTTCTGAGGTACGATGAATGCAATGAATACAAGTATCAACAAAGTACTTCTTGTTTGCAGAGGTAGCATTATAAAATACTACTCCAAGATAACCGTAGTGCATCTCATGCAGTATGAAGGACTCATACTGAAATAGTTCATCATGGTTTTATGTATTACCATAATTTTTGCAGTAGCTCTGGATAGAGTCGTTGTAACATCGAGGAGAATGAAGATCAAAGCAGTCATTGTCGTCTTTACAAAATCCATCGGTACGACCTGGAACAAATTACATTAGCATTTTATTGTTAACAGTTTTATAATACATCGCTTTTTATGCAATTTGTTGCACACGTGTACACAAACACTAAACATGACTACACCTAGTATGTCTGTTTCAAACAATCCTTGTAATTGACTCCAAGCAATTTCTATAGTACCAACATATCTTATAATGTGCTAGGTGTATATTGTTCATTAATATGCATCGAATATAGATGAAAACTATCAATAAATATAAATATATGTATGTGCTCACCTGTCCACATAACGAAGAGCAACAGCCAGGCGCCAATCGCTCTTTGTCCATCCATTGTACACTGTCTTGAATACAAACATTTATAGGCGACATATTAGATAGTGATATAGATCAGTAAACTTTAGGCCGGCCTCAATCAGGTTTGAAATCTTATCGTATCTTAGATTTTATCTTCTTTTCAGCGATGTTGGCATTCGTATTTGATCCGTTATTTCGATAATAGAACGGTATCATTGTCTCATTTACTTGTATATTGTTCTCGAATTCTGGTAAACAAGCTATGACAAGACGTGATAGTAATGTTAAATAACTAATACGTGTTATGTTATTAATACTGTACAAAGTGTATGGATCGGCATACCTTCAAACCTAACGAGGTTTCATTGTGGTGACCTCAGTTTACATTACGTGTTTGATAAGTGTTTTGTTGTATTATGTATTTGTTTTGCACTGACATAAACATAAACCTGTCGAAATGAAAACAATAGTTATATATACATATATATATATTACCACACTCCGGGAGTAAATAGCTTGATATATTATGCTAGTACGGTGAACCTTAACTTGTAACTTGTAATTATAAACGTCTGAGAAATCAGAAAGGTTCCTCTATCTGTATTATGAAGGACATGTTCTGCTCAACCATGCAAACACACATAATATTTTGTGTTTAAGTGGGAATTTATTAAGATGGTAAATGAAATTCCAGCAAGCTAATTGATTAGTACCATATAATGTAATTCATAGTTTCAGAGAGTTTTGGTTTCCACAACAATACTAAAATTAGGAAGCATTCCTGGACAGTTTCAAAGTCACTCCATTTGCGATTTTTTTTAAATTAAATTTAGCCGCTTTAGTTTTTCGACATGTATAAGTGTTTAAGGGTGTTTAAGGTAGAGATAGTACTTTGTTGCTTGGTACCAGCTTCATCGGTAGGACGGGCACAGCTGGTTCTCACCCGACTCTCAACTCTCAACTGATGACGGTACTATGCCAGAATATCTGAGAGGAGAAGAAGTGGCCCAGGACTGGAACAAGCTCTTGTTACCCTCCTATCTAAAAGGGCAACCTCAACCTGTGCGAAAATTCCCGCAACATCAGCTTCATCAGCAATCCCAGCAAACTTATGCTCCGCATCAACCTTAACCGACAGAACAGAACTACTAAGGCCGAGGAACTCCTGGGGCAGAAGAGCGGGCTGGATTCAGAGCTGAACGGAGCACAGTTGAACAGATCTTCAACCGCGGAGTCATCATTGAGAAACACCTGCAATACCAACGTGAGCTCTTCCACATCTTCATCGACTTCAAGAAAGGTTTCGACCACGTGTGGCATGATGGTTCTGAGAGGGTTCAACAATGACGAAGGACTGGTTAAAGTCATCCAAGAACTTTACGGAAACGCCATTACTTCTAAATAAGCAGATGGGTGGCTTCTTCCGGACATCAGTGGGCGTTCGTCAGGGTTGTCTGCTTTCCGCCGTCCTGTTTATCTTTGCCAGGAGACTCTCAAAGATCACCACACCTTAATTTCCATTGGTGGCAGACCCATCTCCAACTTGCGCTTAGCTGATGACATTCAACTCATGGGTGGTACCAGCAGTGACCTAAACAACAAACTCTACGAAAGAGCAGGAACAAACGGAATGTAGGTCAGCACGGAGAAGTCGAAGATCATGGTGAATAGCATGAACAACTACAGCGCAGACTTCACCGTGAACGGCGAGAAACTGGAAGAAGCGACCACCTTCAAGTACTTAACACTGCTGAGGTACGAATACGAATCGCCATGGCAACTGCAGCGATGGCTAGACTAAGCAGATTATGGACAAGCAGCTCCATCAGCTTTTCAACCAAGTACAGGCTCTACCAGTTTCTCGTATTCTCCATTTTATTGTTCGGCTGCGAGATCCGGACGCGGACACAGAACGCAGTGTACAGGCCTTTAAACACAAGTGTCTCCGAAGACTGCTCCTCATCTCCTTCCTGGATCACAAGACCAACAAATACGTCTGGAACATGACAGCAGCACGTGTTGGCCCACAAACTCCCTAGGGGCCGTCAAACGACGAAAGCTGGATTGGCATTGGACACGTCACCAGGTACTCATATCAGCTCACAAAAGACCGGACTGATGGAGGATTTCTGTGTCGTCGTCTCTTTTTTCTCCCCAACGGCCATACCGGTCAAGGGAATAATGATCATGATAATATTTATAAAAGCACTTGCTTTCCAATCGGATGGAATGTTTAACCATTTTTTTCCCGATTTACTTTTTTTAACTCAAATAGCATAGTAACAGTTTTAGATACAGGTAACGTTTGTCAATATGTCGCGTTTAAGTGAACTATTATTAACTATTTGGTGTATAGTAATAATTGATCTCCACAATACTTATATATAAATTCAAAGAACACTGCAAACAACACGACATACACCATTAACATGATAAAACCTGGGTTCACCGCATTATATCAGTCGATGAAAAGAATTGGGGTTTAAAAAAACAGATTGAAAAGCCAAAACCTAACACATAATAAGGAGTTAATTACATAACATACACGTCTGAATAAAAATTGACTTCATAGCATCGTAATTCAAATGCAAAAGCAATAAAAAAATAATATTGTTTAATATTTATCAGAATTACAGAATAACAACTGAAGCACGCGGAAAAAGAGTTGATACAATTATCAGATACATTCATTTGTTTTGACAAGCATTCAAAACTAAATATCGTATAATAAAAACACGTTATCTTGTGCAATCTGATCTGTTTTTATAAGTGATGCATTATAAAACTATATAGGTTTGTTATTGTTGATTTATAAACATAATGCGCGTTTTAATAATGCTACACACACGTGGGCTTAGCGCAAAACGGTCGTAACTATATATATATATAATAGTTACGACCGTTTTGCGCTAAGCCCACGTTAACTGTTGTCTTGACGAGCTTTGTTTCGGGCTGTGCTTAGACGATACACATACATTTGAATGCTTACATGTGTATGCCGCTAAAAGGCATCTGTAAGAGTATTGTCTCGCATTGTCAATCATAAAATTGTGCTGGTGAGAATCATTAAATTATTCAAATTAGTGTAAACGTGTCTATAATACATGTATATGATAACTGTAATGATATTATTAACTGATCAAATTTATTTAACATAACAATTTAAGGTGATTTATTATAACCAATTGCCATTTAGTGTGAACTTATATGAACTTTTATGTTCAACAAGAAAATAAATTCAGACGGCACGTTGTGTTAAATGATTGTTACTATAACAAAGTGACGGGATTTAATAACATGCTTATATGCTTATATAAAAATATGTTTCTGATAGTGTACAGGTTCGTGAGTTTTCCCGTACATGTTCGTGATGACAACATCTTTTTATGAAATATTTACTTAAAGAACAGAAACACAACAATGTAATACATAAATGTATCGATCTGTCATTAACTTATTTACGACTGAATAATACAAAAAAAAAGAAAAAAAATGAAGAAAAGGTAAACAATGGAATATAGGCTTTAAAAAGTAAAAGATTTAAGATGAATAATCATTTTTTAATTATTAAAACAATCTGATTGATTTATAGAATCGCACTTACATGTACCCGATATGGATGCAACACAAAAACGCTCCGTTGTCTCAGAAAAATGCCTGATATGATTGCTCAACAAAGTCAATATGTTTTAATTTATTCCCATTTGAATATAAAATATTCAAGCTATCAAAAACGAAATGCTTAACTGCTCTGTGCTCACCTTTACAAAAGCGCTTTATATAAGCAAACCATCCCACACGGGTTGTGTTTGTTTTGTGTCCCTGGTGTTGTATTTAAAATAAACACATTATTTATTTGTAAAGAAATCTCAAAGGGGGAATATCCCGTAACTTCTGTTATTAGTAATATAACCCACTTATAATATGCCCATTACTCGATTCCCATTCATTGACTAAATTACTCATATTTCAGCAAAACAGTGAGGTAATTTTTACACTCTATGATCCTCCGGTTCAAGTGTGGTACATTTTGGTATAGGGAAAGTCATGCAAACAGTGTGAACAACAGTTACAAAATGGTTAAGATCAAAATTTAGCATTGATTTTCAAAAATAACGTTTGTGCTTATATAATAATAATAATAACAATGGTGATAATAATAATAATAATAATAATAATAATAATAGTAATAATAATAATAATAATAATAATAATAATAATAATATGATAATAATAATAATAATAATAATAATAATAATATAATAATAATAATAATACTAATAATAATAATAATAATAATAATAATAAATAACACACCAACAACAACAATAATAATAATAATAATAATAATAATAATAATAATAATAATAATAAAAAATAATAATAATGATAATAATAAATAATAATAATAATAATAATAATAATAAATAATAATAATAATAATAATAATAATAATAATAATAATGAAAAATATAATAAGAATAATAATAATAATAATAATAATAATAATAATAATAATAATAATAACAATAATAATAATAACAATAACAATACACATAAAAATCATGCATGCACATAAGAATCATATAAATCATCATCATCATCATCAACAACATGAAACGTTATCATAATCAAAATAGTCATATTCGTAATCTCATACATTATAAACAGTGTGTATGTAGTCATTTATAATATACATCAACATAATGTTAGAAACAATTTAACAATAGATAATGTGAGTATATATAGTATTCATAATCTTAGAGATTATAAACCTTAGTCATAGTATGTTATCGCATTTATCACAATTTGCTGTGACAACTGATACGCGCACATTCCGATATCCGTTCTCGTGTATTACAAGTGTTTATATTTGTTTACAACTGCCGTCAAGGGAAATCGCTTATCTCCCGTCGAACTTAATCAACTGTGTTTGACCTGATTATTTTAAACAGGCAGTTACCATAGTTCGGTGTTGGAAAACAATAGTTGTCTAAAGACGAAATTTTTAATTAACGAATTTGTGGAATCTAGTTTAAACACGGTTTGCACGTTTAAATTATAAGGATATGTTTGCTATATGGTTCCCCTTGAAGATATTGGAGAGGCAGTATGCACATACGGACATTTAGGCTCGATTTCACGTTTACAATGTTAAATTGATAATACTGTGACCGGTAAATATTCAACTTTAAGATTTCTAAGAGCTTACATAACAAAAGTTTATGCTCTACCACTGAGTCACGCGGGCTTTAATTATAGTATTTTCCGCATTTTCTACATAAACTACGAAAAGCGTTGCAAACGCTTTAGTGTTTTAAATGATGACTTTATGAACTTGTTTCTTTGTCAGTAGTGTTATCTCGCTTGTTTAAGCATAATGTATACATTCTTTTTTTAAATCTATGACAATTATTTTGAAAATCGTCATTTAACCAAACTGTGAACGTTGTAGACGGTTTCGTTGCTTCATCAGCCTGTCTCATAAAAGCATCTCTGTATGAAGCATGCACTGTGCATCGACCAGGAAGCTCTTCGTAGCATCTCGTCATGTACGGAAATCGTTTAAATGAGACATAATCACGTGAGAGAAAACAAATGCATTTGTATGTGATGTTATTGCTGATTAATTTATGTTTTTCAATACAGGAAAATAAGAGTATGAATACACGAAGAATCGTGAAAAGGGGGCGTGACGCTCACATATATTACTTTTGTTACCACAATCAACAACACTCGAGACACTGACTGAATTCACCTCTCAACTTAGTTTGCAACGATGCGCATTCAATATATAAGTAGCAGGGGATCTTCATATCCGATAACACGTTAACCGTCCGCTTGTCAATTAAATTGTAAAGGTTCTGTTTACAATGCTAGTTTCAAATTTCAGCGTTGCTCTATTAAAACGGGGTTTAATGTGTGCGCGTAAAGTGTCATCCCAGATTAGCCTGTGCAGTTCGCACACAATAATCAGGGACGACACTTTGCTGTTATTATTTTTTTGTGTAAAGGAAGTCTATTTTGTTTTAGTTAAAATCTAATTTAGACGGAAAACGTCGTTCCTTATTAACCTGTGGGGACTGCACAGGCAAATCCGGGGAAACACTTTACGCACATGCATTAAACTTTTTCCGGAACGCGGCTTAAATAAACTTCATATTCTTTCCCCAAAATACGGTTAGGAAAGATACTGAGGCTTGGGGTTTTCTGTCTCTCTAAGAGATTAGACGGTTAAATTGTCTCATCAGCCCTTCTCATCAAAGCGCCTGTGTGACGTATGCGTTGTGCAGCGACCAGGAAGTTCTTCATAGCATCACGCCAAGTATGGAAATCGTTTAAATGAGACATAATCACGTGAGATAAAACGTGAGAGAAAACAAATGTCTGAGTGTGTGTTGCCGTTGTTGATTAATTTATGTTTTCTAATACAGGAAAATTAGAGTATGCATACACGAAGAATCGTGAAAAGGGGGCGTGACGCTCACATATTCAACATTTGTTCCCACAATCAACAACACTCGAGACAATGACTGATTTCAACTCCCAACTTTTCTTTTGCAAGGATGCGCATTCAAGATATAAGTAGCAGGGGATCTCAACCTCCGATAACAGGCTAAACGTCCGCGTGTCAATTACATTTTAAAGGTTCAGTTTACAATGCTATTTTCAAATTTCAGCGTCGCTTTATTAAAACGGGGTGTAATGTGTGCGCGTAAAGTGTCGTCCCAGATTAGCCTGTGCAGCGTGCACAGGCTAGAAAATGGAGTTTAATGTATGTGCGTAAAGTGTTATCTCAGATTAGTCTCTGCAGTTCGCACAGGCTAATCAGGGAGGACACCTTCAACTTTAATGAAACACTTCCGGTTCCGGTCGTATGAAAAACTATACACCTCATGTATTACACCAATTCTGGAATATAGTGCCTCGGTGTGGGGCGCTAAGACATATCAATCACTTGACAACGTACACAACCGTGCATTAAGATATTTCATGGGCGTGCATAGATGTGATATATAAGAAGACCATTGGGGTCGGAGTTGAGATGTTCATGTTTTTTCTCGGGATATGAGATGTTTGTGTATCAAGGTATAAATGTCTGTAGTTGGCATAATTCTAAATCCAGATTGTTGCTACCTGGCTGGTCTCATAACCGTCATTGGATCCGTATCCGTGTGTTTTATGTCTTATATTGTACTCCACCTTTGAACCATGAGTTTTAGTATATCATTTTGTACAATAATGAAAACATGGTTAAATACTTAACTGGTGTTTAATTCATAAATACAATGTATATGTCCCATTGATTTAGATAACAGTTCACGATCACAAACACGTAGGTATGTTGATATGGAAGTAACTCATTTGTATGAATGCCGTTGTTGAAAATATATATTTGAGTCTAACACTGGTCAGGTTAGCAACATTATATCAAGAGCTATACATGTTTATTTTTTGTATGGATATATAAACATAATTATAAAATACATTAATTGATGTAATAATGTTATAATTGTATACAGCAGAAATGAATATTCCTGAAAAGGGTTAATGTTATTAAAAGTAAAATGTTTTTCCGAATGTATAGGAATTGCACACACCCTAGACTTGCACCCACATGAACACAAATAGACTTTAAAAGCGATTTTCAATACTTAAACAAATGAAAGAAGCAAGAACATTTTGCAAAATCTAGTTATAACGCTGTTTCCATGGGAGCCGTGTGCTCAAACACGGAATGTGCAAGACAACTTTGTTGCAAATTGAGGCTTTTAGTTATGATAGTCTGCGTTTTCCAATACGCACTGTTTTCAATAAATACATGTGCTTATTTAAGTACAGTGAAAAATATGTGCGTTTTTAATTACTCTACCAATATTAAACATATATGTAATACTGGATAATACGTATGTAACGAATGTTAATAATATATATATACTTGATTCAAATTGACTCACTTGCGAGCAAATTACGCGTTTTTTTATGTTTCTCTCTCCGAGAAATGTCATCTGGCTAATGTTGTTGTTGTCAGCTGCTGCCAGCACAAACATTGGGGTCAAATCCGTAGTACTTCCGAATGTAAAACATATGGCGCCAGTTGACATTTCTCGGAGAGAGAAACATAAAAAACGCGTAATTTGCTCGCAAGTAAGTCGATTTGAATCAAGTTTTTGGTGTCCGTGGTTGCATATGCATGCATTATATGACATGCCTCGTTGTTTGAAAGGAATAGGACGCGAGCTATCGATTAAAACTCAAAAATATTGTGTGAACGTCTGTCCCACATTTATTTTTGTGGACCGTTTGGCTCGAAATATTGCGTGGTTATCGACCGACTGTGAGTAAACGGCTGGGCGGATTTCTTTCAAGTAAACTTTTTTTGAAAGGTTGTCCAATTGCCCATAAGAGGACGAAGGGATGCTTTGGATTATTATTATTTTTGACATTTTTGCGGCCCGCGAAGAAAGGCCTATGAAAATTCTAGTTAATGACCTTGTTATGATTTTAATATCATAGGGTGGGGATTTTTTTTTCGTTTTTTTTTTCATTTTTTCTCTCATTAAACATGATTTTATATATTTATTTGAATATACTATCCAGGGTACGTTACTTCAACCTGTGCCTCTGATTCAAGCAGGGCAATTGCCAGTTACTGACATAAGTATGTTAACGTATTACTGATACAATAGAAAACCGAAGTAAGTGTGAGTTATTAAA
Source organism: Dreissena polymorpha (assembly GCF_020536995.1). Lineage (NCBI taxonomy): Eukaryota > Metazoa > Mollusca > Bivalvia > Myida > Dreissenidae > Dreissena > Dreissena polymorpha. The sequence goes on from NC_068369.1 coordinate 15,231,499, forward strand.
CTGACTGCGGTGAATGACTGACATATTGTTAAAAAAGAAGGAAGACCCCAAAAAAGAAAATAAATCAATTCAATCAATTTGGATATTGCTTCCTCTATGAACTAAGACCAACGAGAAAAAATATCTGTGTTAGTCTCTTTTGATAACACAATATATCTATTTAAAAAAACTAAATCGCATAACAATTGGAAAGCGTTAGCAAGCATAACGCATACATATATGAAGATAATTTTGAATTGATAAAAGGATTATGAGTCACAAAACCACAAAACGTTTAACATAAAAAAAAACCACCGGCTGTGTGCTTGCAGTATTGCCGTACAACATTTTAAACAGCATAACGATTGTTCTGTGATATATCATATTTCATAAAAGTCTCTTATATCGCCTACATTAAAAATACCGCGCTATCTATAAAAGCGTACTGCGATCTATATTTAAATACTACGTCATAGTACCGAGATATAATACAAGTATGTAAACGTTTAGCACGAAAGGCGAACCAAATATTACGCAGGTTTGCTTGTAAGTATGATTAAAAGTATGAGCTCATGAGAATTAAATGTGGCGTGTTCTGACAAAACTGGGCAAAAAGCTTGTGCGTAAAGTGTCATCCCAGATTAGCCTGTGCAGTCCGCACAGGCTAATCTGGGACGACACTCTCCGCCTGAACTGGATTTTCGCTAAGAAGAGACATCATGTAAACAAAAAAAATCCATAAAAGCGGAAATTGTCGTCCCTGATTAGCCTGTGCGGACTGCACAGGCTAATCTGGGATGACAATTTACGCACAAGCATATTGCCCAGTTTTCTCAGAGAACGTCACATTAATATTGTGAAGCGTTATTTGAGTCTTCATGTTTAATGATACAAAACTAAAACAAAACATTTACCTTATTGTTAACATCCACACGATTATGTTTTTCTTCCGCACTCTTATTTGTTTTCTCCGCCATTATATCGATCGTCGTTGACGGTTACAGGCCGGTTGGTTAACTTAAGTTTATAAATACTTCCTTATTTAGAACCAATCTCCACGCAGAGTTGTCGTTCCTTGCTCTCACAAACAACTCTGCGAAAGGCTCAGCACGCCATTTTGTCTACCAAATAACTAAAACCGAACAAACACATTCAATGTATATTTGATTGGATATTTAAGATCGCATGCATTAAATTAAGAAATATGACTTTTAAATGTATGATAAATCGTGCAAAAACTTGCGAGTTTTAATGCAACTCTTTGGAACTATTTTATTGCCCATTTACGCAGATAGAATCATTCCACGCACTTTACAAATGTAAACAATTGAACATAATGTTTATTGAGTGACGTTAGGAATTGCTTCGACGTGTGTATGTATGTTGGTTTTTTAACATCAAAAAACCATATCAATTTTATAATAATGAATTAAGACTGATATAAGATATCATGGTATGAGATGGTTTTCTTTAATGCAGTGAATGCAATGTAACCGTCGTGCAAGAGATTGTTTAGTATACTGTAACCTCAATGATGAACGCTTGGTATGATCATGACATGAATGAGACGCTTTCATAACAATAGTCCGTTCTGAGCCCAACACAGAGGTGAATGTAATATATCCGTCGTGCAAGAGATTGATTTAGAACATGAACATTATATCCGCGATCATGCGCACGCGTAATGTACAGTTAACAATGAGATAAGCGTGTATACGTGAGTAGATATGTATGTACCGTGTTGACTATATATTTTAACGTGTTGCATAGTTTGTAATGTATTGTGGCGTGTTCTGAGAAAACTGGGCAAAATGCTTGTGCGTAAATTGTTATCCCAGATGAGCCTGTGCAGTTCGCACAGGCTAATCAGGGACGACAATTTCCACTTTTATGGAATGTTTGGTTTAAATGATGTATCTTCTTAGCGAAAATCTAGTTTAGGCGGAATGTGTCGTCCCGGATTAGCCTGTGCGGACTGCACAGGTTAATCTGGGATGACACTTTACGCACAAGCATTTTACCCAGTTTTCTCAGAACACGCCACATATATCTTAACGTGTTGCATGGTTTGTAATGTATTGATAAATCAGAGGTTATAGTTGTATTTATTAAAAGACTCGGTAACAAAATTCATCGGGTGTATTTCATGATAGTGGGGAGTTTACAGGGCTTAAACACTTAGGCCTTTTACGATATATATCAATATCGTTTTTGAAACAAATAATGTATTCTCTTAAAATTGGAAACTGAATATATCAGTACGTATTAATTATACCCAATCGACATGTATAATTGTATTGTTCATATTTGAAATTATTTTATATCATTCTTAAAGATACTCAGTGATGGGTGGAGTTCTTTTTTCCGGTTTATTCCCCCAAATGTTTAACATATGACAAGGCCTAAACCATTTCAAGGCGGTGATCCCAGTTAAAATCAATGTTTATTTTTCGTATAGTGGATTGTGTATTGATTTGTATTGTATACGCAACTGGTCCGTTCTCTTGAATAAACTAATAGCAAATGGTAACAGGAAGGTAGCTCTTGATCAGGATTCTTTATTTTCATTATCCCCATATTTATTATTTGCAATAGTTCTTACTGGTCCACTGAAAAGCGTCTTTATAGCTACTAAAGTGATATTGAAAGACATATTTCGTTCGTGTTCTTCTGTGTTCCTTCCTTTCTGGCAGGTTGAATTATGATTTATGATGTATGATACAGGACTAATGTTCAGAAGCATAACCCTAGCAAACAGAGATAATTGTACACTTATTGGCTGAAGAGCTGCCGAACATGTACTATTTCACTATGTATGTATTGTATGTGTTATCAACAGTTTTCATTAAACAATGGTCAAATGCAAAACTACGTTGAATTTGTTTACTGCTTAGAGACTTGGAAAATTTACCAGCAAATGGCATATTTCACGTTGCAATGGCAACCATATTGTACTGATATAAATGATGATATTGCCTTTTAAAATAACCTACCATAAAACAAATCAATATCGAATTAGCAATCAAATTTATCAAGACCATCATACTGTTTTCAGCTATAAAAGTTGTAATACTTAGCTTTGTCGTTCTGGTCAAGCGTTTTGAATTTATATTAGTGCACTTTAGAATATATGAATTGGCTTTTAGTAACTAACTTTACGACAGTAAGTTTTCATCCCGAAATTTAATTATGTTTGTTATAAAGTTTAAACCATTACGTCAACTTTACCAACGCCAATAAAGCGCTCAAAAATGTCACTTCTCAAAGTAATGTAAATATAATAAACACCATCACTCTAGTGTTGGCAATATATCAATGCAGGTTATTATTTTCATATGAAATGATGAGCACTGAGTATATAGCGTTTAATTACAGTGCATTAGTGGAGTATAAAAACACACATCGACTAAACTTATCAGAAGGATTATGTGGCACAAGCTGCAATAATAACTGTCTTGCATGCTCTAAATATGTTTGCGAATGTATTTTAATAACTTGATATATTGAAAAAATAAAAGTTCTTAACGGTGTGTTTAGATTCTGTCCAGCCCGTTTGTAAAACCCGGGAGTCCCTGTTGATTATGCACGCTGATTATGTCATATGTGTAACTAGCATCGCGCAAAACATGATTCTGCATAATAATTCTGGAATAACAAGTATGTCCTGTTATAATATGTATATCGTTGAAAACATAAGAGTGATGTTACCACATTAGTTGCATAAACGAGTATTAGACAAACTGTGTATATTGCATATCGGGTTAGAGTCCACACAGGCTAATCAAAGACGACACTTTCTGTTTGTATCAATTTTTTGTTAAAAGTAATTCTTTTCTACGAGAAAATCTAGTATATGCGAGAAGTGTCGTTACTAATGTTGACAGTACAGGCTAATGTGGGATGACACTTAACGAACATGCATCAAGTCCATTTTCCCAGAAAGACGTTGATAAAGTTATTGTTTAATTATCAAAACAAACAATCCACTTTTGATAACAGTTTTGTATACGTTTAAATTATTATCAAAGTAAAAAGCATATAATATGTTGTTATCACAATTTTAATACATATCGAACCACCAGTGGTTTCACAAATGCGTGTTCAATATTACTTCTTCCCTTGTCTATCGGATCTAACTGGTGGAATACCGCAAATCGAGCAACAGCGACCTGGTGGTCTGTAACCTATGCAGTTCCGGCACACTTCCTGTGCGCACACTATCCCCACCCGGCTACACGTGCAGCGTTGACACGGATCAGTAGTTATGACTCTCTGACCTAAAAGAAGAAAATACGATTGTTTCACGATCATACTTAAGTTTTCTTCGTTCTTTGGAATTTAAGTACTATTGGAATGAAAAGAAAGAAGTTTATTGACTTTGTTCCAAGATCAAATTTAATTGCATGAGTGGTTATAGAAAAGCATATTTTATCATATGTCGTATTTCACGTATGGCATAGCCATGAGTATAGAAAACAGAAACAGATAACGGACTATGTAATAATTAACCGAATGAAACATATTATGAACAATTGACATAATGTATGCGTCTGTGTAGCTAAAAACAAGT
>NC_068369.1:15241047-15311047 GCF_020536995.1 Dreissena polymorpha
TTTATATTGACAATACTCTATCTTGGAAACTACACATTAACAGCGTTTGTTCAAAAATGTCATCACGAATGTTTCTTTTGCAAAAAATAAAACCATATCTAACCCTTGAAATGCGTAAGCTCTTCTATAATGGTTATATCTCACCTATATCCGACTACGCATGCGTTACCTGGAGTTCAGCGGCCAAAACGGAAATTAATAGAATAGTCAAAATACAAAAGCGTTGTGGTGCACATATTTTAAATAAAAAGTACAACACTAATTCAAAAACACTGTTTAAAGATCTAAAATGGTTGACTTTCGAACAGCGTAATCACTATTTCACGTCAGTTATTGTATTTAAAGCATTTCACAATCAAACCCCACATTTGACACGACAACAAAATAATCACTATAACTTGCGATCTTGCGAAAAGGGGGATTTAAAGCTAGTGCGAATACCCAAAACAAACTATTTCAAACAATCGTTTGAATTTTCTAGCAAAACAATTTGGAATTCGTTACCCCAATCTAAACGTCAAACAAACAATTTAATTACATTTAAGAAAAAAATAAAAGCTTATCTTTCTTCCACACTTTATGAAATAAACTGAACATGCTTCATGTTGTTTTAGTAAATAACATTAGTTTAATGTTTAAATACTGTTCTTGCATAGATGGTTATTGTAGTTTTATGTCTGTCATTTGTTTTAAAGTATAATATATATCATTATATGTGTATGCATATATGATTCTTTATGTTTTGTTCTTATTGCTCAAGATGAAATATGATGTATTTGTTGTAAATTGTATCTTGTTAAAAGACCTTGTTGAAAATAAGAAATGTATTATATAAATTGCATATTATGTAATTTCATCTGATGTATTTCTTAACAAGTCTATCTTCTTTAAATAAAGATTTTTTATTATTATTATTATAAATCAAGTGTTATGTTTTAATAATATTAAGCGAGGATGCATGTTTCTTAAAAACTTAAAAAGAAATAATGGAAATTTCTAGTGAAAACATCAGTGCTTAAATGCGCGCTTTAAAATACTCACATACTTGTGAATAAGCTTAGGCATTCAGATTTTAATGTGTTAACTATATTTCACAAATCGGTTTTAAATTCGACACAGTGGTTCACCACACAGAGCAATAACGATCCGTAACACTTTTCGCTAATATAAAAATTCATTTGGGCCGTGCTCTGTGAAAAGGGGGTTTAATGCATGTGCGTAACGTTTCGTCTCAGATTAGCCTGTGCAGTCCGCACAGGCTAATCAGGGACGACACTGTCCTCCTAAGCTTGATTTTTGCATAGAAGATACTTTCTTGAAACGAAATATATCATATTATCATATTATGTATGTAGACTTCACAGGCTAATCTGGGACGACACTTTACACCCATGCATCTAACCCTTTTTTCACAGAGCACGGACCATTTGCATTCTGTATAAATCTATTCAGCATTGTACGTAGTATGCGTCTGCTATTATACGTTCAATTCATCGATGTGTCTGAACCATTTTTAGAACTGAACTATTGCCAGGGTCGATACATGAGCCTCGTTATGCGAAAAGTGGGCTAAATGCAGAGGCGTAAAGTGATCTACCCGATTAGACTGTGCAGTCCTCACCGGCCTATTTCGGATTACACTTTCCGCCTAAACTGCATTTTCGCTAAGAAGAAACTTCCTTTAAACAAAATATAACATACCAGCGAAATCTGTCAACCCTGTTAAGCGTGTGCGGACTGCACGGACAAGCAATCTGGGACGAAAGATTACGCACAGGCTTCCACAGAATGAGGATCATAAAGTGCGAATTCAATTTCATTTAAAATATGCTATACAAGACAAATCTTAGGGTTAGGCTAACCCTAACCCTAACCCTAACCCTAACCCTAACTCTAACTCTAACTCTAACCCTATACAAGGCAAATCTTACCACCAACAGTTCCCTCCGACGCTTTGTTTTCCTGGCCCAACAACAATGTTGAGTGCAAAACCAAAACTAAGAACGTGGAAATAAGGACACAGTTTTTGGACACCATCTGAAATCAGAAACCAGATAGTTCCAGATAATAATTGCAAAATGTATTCATCGGTTTTACTCTTAGCCATCATCAGCAAGTCTTTTCAAGTAATAAAGATTGGAATAAATTTAGCGCATTGGTAGGCTTATTAAAATAATAATGTTTCTTTTATACTTTATGATAAAATATGACATTTCGGCAGTGAAATAACAGCAGTGAAAATAAATAATTTGTTATTTTCACCGGTGAAAATAACACATTTTCGGAACTACTTTTTCTTTATTAAGATTAGCAAATCAAGATTTTCTTCATGATTTTTATATATTTATTTGTTCACGAGTGAATTAAAAACGATATTCCATCGAATCCAACAGATTTTCTTTTTATTTTATGTTTTTTTACCGTTTATTTACATTGTACAATTACGTCATTTTGTGTATTGAAATGTATTGAGGCACGCCACTGGAGAAAGGATAACTTTCCATCGCAAGGGAAACACCTTATAATTATTTTCTTGAAAAAGGGGCATAAAAGAAACAGAAAATGTGTTCATGTCAGTGAAAGATCGTTTGTTATTTCACGAATGGTCATAGAAAATATATTTTCACGGCGCATACACTGACATGAACAAATAACCACGATATATTAATCTAAATCAGTTAACAAAGCATTCGTCTTTAAAGTTTAAAATTTTCATTGATATAATGTTGTTCACTAAAACGGTCTCTTACAGAGTGATAAAATATTTCTGTGAAACAAACAAAATATCGTATAAGAGGAATTTATCCGAAATTACAACTGGATTTTCATGTCTGGAAATGCAATTTGCGGTCTTCTCGATTTGAACTAAAACCGGCGCCCCATTGAACATACGCTATCTATTTCATTTCTTTTAATTTCATGCAATTTTTAATTGCTTCTTATGCTGTTGTCATTTTTTGTTTAAAGGCTGTTTTGTAAAATGCCGTAATGGAAATTAACCACTTCTGCCATTTTGGTGTTTCATGCCATGCGTACTTAATACGAGTCGAGTATCTGGTAATATAACAACTTTCATCGCAATAATTGCACAATACTCACCGTTTATTTTAAATATTTGATGCAAATGAAGCGTTAAGTCTCTGAAAAATTTTGATTTAATTACTAATTTATTTCTGTATCCCCATGGTGCAGTTCTCATAATCACATAATTCCGAAATGTTAATACACGTGAAAACAACGTTACGCGCGCGGTTATAACTCGTTGTATTGGACAAATAATCCGCGCTAATGACTTGTTTCAGACCTGACACAGTTTACATTATTTCTTAATTTTATTTGCGTCAATAAATGTGTCAACCCTTGACTAATTTATATATACTTAACAATAACATTGGCGTTCGCGAACATTTATTCGACATCGTTTTCTGTCGATTTCTAGCGTGTCAGATGTAATACCAGTTATGGCGATGATGTCGCATTAGGACTTAATTGCGAGTTTATGGTACTCAAGTGGCGTTTATTGTAAATAATATACATATCGCTGCGTCAGGTGCTATATAGTATGTGCATCAATTCCGTCTTCTGCCTACGATATGTTTTGGTAGACTTCTGGTTGACGTTATACGAGTTATTGGGGCTCTTCGTTCACCAGCCTCGTGCGAAACGGCGATTTGTACTGAATCTGTCCAATAAATAACATTTAGCGTACGTGACACGCATGTGTAATGCGGAATAGCCTGTATTTACAATTAATAAGAATGACCACCTGATCAAGGGGAAGATATAAATTGGAAGTGAGAATTAAATAAGGGTCTACACGCAGGGTCATAATAAATTTACAATTAAGGTATATACTTTTATGCATTAATTGATATTATTATGCTTCTTATATGCTTATACATAATTTGAATGTCCTTTATTAAGGTTAATGACCTGATATTAGTTAAGGGGCCGGACCCAGCTGTCAACTGCCACTGCCCTCTCAGTTCTACTTGTGTGTAACCGCATGGCTGGGATTTCACCACTCTGGATCAGCAGACGATTTATTCCATCTTACGGAGGAGTCCGGAGAAAGCCGATGTATCACGATTGGGATTTCACACGACATTTTTCAATATTTGAATCTCTTTTTCAGGATAACGAAACAATGCATTTATTCAGAAAGTGCCGCTCCTGAATGGTCTGTTTGGACAACACAAGCTGATCATAGATGACAATTGTCAAGAATTCTATCGTATGTTGAATGCAGATAATTTTATTAAACATGGGTAAGAAAACTCAAACACGAGTCTCGGCTGTTGATAGTCAACGAGAGCAAAATCAAATGACGACTAAATAAAATATTACTGACACGTCAATCTCTTGCACGACGGTCACATTACATTCACCTCTGTGTTGGGCTCAGAACGGACTATTGTTATGAAAGCGTCTCATTCATGTCATGATCATTCCAAGCATTCATCATTGAGGTTACAGTATACTAAACAATCTCTTGCACGACGGTTACATTGCATTAACAGCATTAAAGAAAACCATCTCATACCATGATATCTTTTATCAGTCTTTATTCATTATTATATAAAATTGATATGTTTTTTATGTTGAGAAACCAATATACATACACACGTCGAAGCAATTCCTAACGTCACTCAATAAAAAAGTACGTTCAATTGTTTACATTTGTGAAGTGCATGGAATGATTCCATCTGCGTAAATGGGTGATAAAATAGTTCCAAAGAGTTGCATTAAAACTCGCAAGTTTTTGCACGAATTATCGTACATTTTAAAGTCATATTTCTTAATTTAATGCATGCGATCTTAAATATCCAATCAAATATACATTGAATGCGTTTGTTCGGTTTTAGCTATTTGGTAGACAAAATGGCGTGCTGAGCCTTACGCAGAGTTGTATGTGATAGCAAGGAACGACAACTCTGCGTGGAGATTGCTGACACGTGTTTGCTCAATCGTGATACATCGGCTATCTCGGATTCCTCCGTAAGATAGGCCTCGTGGCTAACGGTCGCCATATTGCCTTGTATTACTACTTTACTACCCAAAAGGTTGTCAGTCTATTGTTATGAGGCTGTATACGATGCGCGTTGAACTAGCGCCAAACTTTTTACCGAAACTTTGATATTAAGAGCACTATTAACGTTCATTTGTGTTGCATTTTGACCTATTATCCAAGTGATTTACTTTTCCATTATTATTTAATCACCCTATCATCCAATTTTTAAGATGAAATTACGGTGTTTACAAAACCAACCAAACCGAAAGTGAAACTAGATGCATTACGTTTCGCGATGTAAACATTAAATATTTGTTCAGTTTGAGGAAGCGAATCGATAATAGAGGGTGGAATATGTATGCAATACAGACTATCATTGCCGATTGTAGTACTGGCTAAAAAATACCTTTTATGACAGGTCATGTATAGAACGTTAATCAAATAGTGACCATAAATCACTACAAATGTCTGCGTTGTTCATTAATATAATTAATGCACGTTTCTGATCTAATTGCCTGTATCTAGTTGTAATTACCATGATATTGATAAAAATAAACGGTTTTTTCATAAATTAACATTACATGTTTTATTTTTATCATTTAGGGAATAAATAATTGTATCATTATCATCATTAAATATTCTGAAAATAATCTAAATTATCATGATTACTTTAAAGTAGAATTTTTAAATTTTACTCATTATTTTTAATGAATTTCCACGTTTGCTTGATTCAAAATAAAATGTATTAATAAGGGTTTCAGTTGTTAGTTTTAACCCATTTTTAGTTCGATTAAATTTAAATTACTAACTACGTACATGTATGTGAAATGCTCTTGAGTTCGTTTCCTGGGCCTAGAACCAGTACTTGGGTGTCTCTTGGAGATTTCTTAAGAATGCTCCCAAACTGGGGATCAAACCAGTGACCTCCAGATCATTAGGTGGACACCACATCCATTACACATCAGCGACCTTTAATTAGTAATTTACTTTAGTATTGCAGCATTATATAATATAATGTTGCTACATATTTTTGGAAAATGATTAATGTGCAGTACTAAATAAATCTAAATGCATACAATTTTAATTGTGTATATTGTGTGATTATTAGTTACAAATTCCCTTTTTACAGGTATACTGGATTATGAAAGACTGATAAACATAAAATTGACAACTCATCTCCCCAACGATACTAAGTGTGGCTCATTCTTAGAACAAACCCATAGTCAGTGAGAAAACTACAGTGTAAAAAGACCACTTGATTGTGACAATTATGGCTGACCAAGCAAATGTTATCATTTAAAATAAAGAAAACTTCCAGTTCAATATACATTTTATACCAATTATGACATTGACCAACACAGAAAATAATTATAAGGTTGATTTTCCCAAAATTGACTGTTACAATTGGATACTGTTTTAAGCTTCACTCTACTTTGTCTGAAAATAAAAGTCCTAAATGATGTAATAGAAACATACATATTTAATTTTTAGTTTTACAAGGATATAAATATATATATATACATATATTTATATATCTTTTTTACTTAAATTGATTGACCATCGATAAAAAGATATTTACTAATATATACATACACATTATATACATGTGTATGCTTTGATTTTTTTCTATTGAAGCCAAATTAATATCCCATTAGATAGATAGATAATATCACAACAGTATTCCTAGTTTGTCTGCAAGTACTGCAGAAATCATGGATTATTATTTTACTGAGTCAGCCTTAATCTTTATATTATGATTGTTAAAACAGATTAAGTTGTGCATAATACAATTGAGGATGCATCAAGATAAAAAAATGGTACATGTATAAATTAATAAAGAATCAATAACAATCAGAAACTGTGCATTTTTTCAGTATTGTGTGAAAGGATTTGAAGTAATTATGTGTTTTTGAAATATGATTTATGTGAATTTAAATAAATATATAAAATTTAGTGATTATCTCAGACAAAACTGTTAATTACATGCTTAAGTATTCAGAATGTATTATTGTAATATTCATTCGAATTTTTTAGTACAAAAAGCACTTTTCCCTGGCATTTGTATTTATAGTAATTGCATATTTTATAATTCTAACAGCATTTATAAACTGTGTTCATGCAAGCATGAACACGGTTTCATTTTTTGAGTATTTAAACAGGAGGGCCATGATGGCCCTGTATCGCTCCACTGCAGAAAAAAAAGGCTGAAACAAATTTCTCTGCATGTGCAAATACTTAAATAAAAGCCCTATTTAAGCACATGTACACTTTTGTGACCTTCTGGGCTGGGTCAAATTTAACCCCAGGGGCATAATTTGAGCAAACTTCATAGAGGACTACTATATCTCACTACAGACAAAATGTGGTAGCCCTAGGTCCTAGAGTTAAGGACAAGAATATTTTTAAAGTTTTCACAAAATAAGCAATATATAAGCGTATATAATGTTCAATTTTGTGACCTGCGGGTCAGGATCAAATTTGACCCAAAGGGCATAATTTGAACAAACTTGGTAGAGGACTATAAGATGTTACTGCATACCAAATTTGGTAGCCATAGTCCAAATGGTTTTCGACAAGAAGATTTTTAAAGATTTCACAAAATAGGCGCTTTATACGCGTTTATTCAATTTTGTGCCCCCCCGGGGCAGGGTCAAAGTTGACCCCAGAGGCATTATTTGAACAAATTTGGTAGAGGTTTATTAGATGCCACTACATACCAAATTTGGAAGCCCTAGGCCCAATGGTTATGGACAACAAGATTTTTAAAGTTTTCACAAAATAGGCCCCATATAAGCGTATGTTCAGTTTTGTGACCCCGGGCAGGGTCGAATTTGACCCAAGGGGCATAATTTGAACAATGTTGGTAGAGAACTATTACATGCCACTACATACCAAATTTGGTAGCCCTAGGCCCAATGGTTATGGACGAGAAGATTTGTAAAGTTTTCACAAAATATACCCTATATAAGCATATGTTCAATTTTGTGACCCCCGGGGCAGGGTCAAAATTGACCCCAGGGGCATAATTTGAACAAATTTGGTAGAGGAATATTAGATGTCTCTACATACCAAATTTGATAGCCCTAGGCCAAATTGTTATGGACGGGAGATTTTAAAAGTTTTCACAAAATAGGCCTTATATAAGCAAATTTTCAATTTTGTGACCCCCAGGGCAGAGTCAAATTTGACCCCAGGGGCATATTTTGAACAAATTTGAAAGAGGTTCACCCCAGGAACATTCCTAAGAAATTTCATCAGAATTGGACCAGTAGTTTAGGAGAAGATGTTTAAAGGAAAAGTTAATGCACGGACGCAGGATGGACACAGGACCTATGGCCAGCGGAGCTAAAAATCAAATTAAACATTTAGTTTTGATGTAAAATCAGTTTTTATATGCAAGTGTCTATTTCACTTATAAATTAAAACAGCATATTATTCATTATTGAAAAGATTATTCCAAGCTTGATGTCATATTTCAACTTTGCATAGTGTAGTTAATTGAACCTTGTATTGAACTGTATGGGCAGCTATATTTTTTAATTTATGTATGTTGTATTATACAAAATGCATTATTTCTACCACAAGTAGACCATATAAGGCCTACTGCTACTAAATAGGCACTGGTATGAATTTGACACTGTTTTTGATGCTCATACAAAACTTTAATTATTACTACACTTTAGTATATTAAATATTTTCAAGTTTTTGTTCAACATTTTTTGCAAAAAAAAAGAGTGTCTTAATGCATTTGAAAATATACTTAAAACAAACTAAAAATGCATTTTAACATACCCTTTTCCTGGTAAAGTGTATTTGGGATGATAAAAAATTCACTTGAAGAGTATTAATGCTGGACAAATGCAGAAAAAAATACATTTGTTTCTGTTAGAAGTGTGTCTTGTCTGCATTTTTAAGTGTATTAAATGCACATCAAATGCAGATAAATATACTGTTACATGTATTGTAATGGACATAAAATGCACTTGTTCTTGTAATTAAATGCTTTAGTGAATTGAAATAACCTTTTATAACGTTTTAACAATTAATAATACCTTTTTATATAAATTTTCTTTTGAAATGTGACATATAAATGATTTTTGCACCACTAGTAAGAGATATAATTTGTGCTCATAATGCTTTATCATTACACTATATAATATCATTTGTTGTATGAAAATTACCCGTAAAATTCATGTGAAAGCTCAAAAGATCAATACCAGCGTGCTATACCCTGCTCCTTTTAACATGACTTGACGGTATGTAGTCCCCAATTCTACATGGCTAAGGGAAAATTAATGTGAAGATTTGACAAATAAGTCTTAACTGGGATCCAATAGGCAGACTTTCATATTACTTGTATTTAGTTTAAATCATGATCTGAATTGCTCTTTGGCAAATCTTCGTTGGTCACAGTATTCAACTGAATTTTGTTCACTTTGTAGTGATTATATTTTCTATATTTATCAGACAAACATCTTTCTTCAAAAGTTTAACATGATTGCTTGGTTAATTTAGAAACAAGATCAATGCATCATAACATAAAATGAAAAAATGTGTAATAGTAAAAATGGCAGCAAAAAAGCACCAGATTATCTGCCTTAAATCTGAGACGATATGTTGATGTATTGGAATTTCTCATAAATAATGTGTCCCATAGTTGTATAATTGTATAGTCGCATGCATGAGTGGTGTCAATGTCACAATACCAATTAAAGCCTATAATTTACTAAAACAATTTGAAGTTTGATGTGTGTTTTTTTTCAAGATCTGTTATATATATTTATAATTTATATATATATATATATATATATATATATATATATATATATATATATATATATATATATATATATATGGTTGAAAAGTTAACATGCAATAGGTTTACTGTAATTAAGTGACAAATAGTTTTACTGATTTGGTTGGATGCATATATGCATATATATCATGGTTTGTGCAGAGGACAGTAGCAAAAACAAGAGCTGTCTCCGTAGGATGACGTACGCCCCCGATAAACGCTTTAATAGAAGTTATGAGCATTTTTCAAAACCTAAACGCTGACCCTAAGTTCAAGGTCAAAGGGGTCAAAATTTGTGTGTGTATGGGAAGGCCTTGTCCATATACACATGCATATCAAATATGAATGTTACATCTGAAGCGACATAGAAGTTATGAGCATTTTTTCGAAACCTAAATGCAAAGTGTGACGGATAGACAGACGGACACTGCGAACACTATATGCCCTCCTTTGGGGGCATAAAAATGTGTTTCACATTGTTTTGGTAAATTAGTAATGTACAAACATGTAGTTAAAAGAACAGAATCATCAATTATAAAGTTATTGATTATAAAGTGTTGCTGGCATATTTCATGCATTCATCTAGCTATAAGAAGGTCCCTGTTTTATCCCCACTGGCACCGAGTGAGGGTTCTCAAAATCTTTAAACAATATGAATAACTACATGTAGGGTCGATTGCCTTGTTGATATGGGGGCTAAACACCTGAAATCAAAGCGACCCAGGTTAAAGGCCGAGGCAAAATAAATAAACCAGAGGCCGCATGAGCCTGCTATACTCTGAACAAGTATTGTTTCTTCTCAGAAAACTGGCTTAAGTGTCTTACTAAGCTTTAGACTTTGAGTTTCAGTGCAATCTATCTAAAATAAATTGGTCAAATTAAATAATAATTTGTAAAAAATAAACTTTCTGCACAAATTCAATTATTTACTTTACCTGTGTGCATGAATCATTTTAGTCTTGATGGTTAGTGAACTATGTCAAAAGCACCATAGCTATGAAACACTTGTATTTTGAATATTGCAATGTTCAACAGAAATGATGCTGATGATTATTCTACACGATGATGAATTACTAGATATATTTCTAAATTCCATTTCCGGGCAACAATTCGGTTATTCCACTACCAGTTCAAATGCTTCGTACACAGTTGAAAATAACACTATTCCACTCAACAACCGTGACACATGTACTCAATTTTTCAACTTTTCGCAATTAAAATTGTCTCCTACTGTTATTGTTGTTGTTGTACTTTTGAAAGTAGTTCGAAAGATGGCGACCATTAACCCAGAGATTGATTTATGAAATAAATCGTCTGCTGATCCAGAGTGGTGTTTGCTGTTTAATTCAAGGTTAAGGTACAATAAGTTTATTATTAAGTTAATATGGGCATTCACGGGACTGTTTGACAGTTTGTAAAATTGATAAATTACAAAACCAAAATGCCATAGATCAAAAAAATGTATTCATGTTATTCAAAGAATCAAAATAATGCCCCTGACACAGAATAATTATTAAAAAGTTATGTTCATTTAATGATAATCATCAATAGTAATTAGACAATAATAAAGCGCGTGTAGTACCTGTCATTGACATTTAAGCAACAATGCATTTTAACCAATTTTTGCATAGTGTCTAGAAAAATGGCCTTGGAAAACAGCGCAGACCCCGATGATACGCCGCATAATGCGGCGTCTCATCAGGGTCTGTGCTGTTTGCTTAAAGGAATTTTTGTTAGGAATATTCTAAATATAGAAATAAATATACCAGACATCCCTGATTTGGAAATAAATAAATCCAATTTAGAATGATGGAAGATTCCACTGGACGTAAAATGGGTTAATCGACATTACGTTCCGACAACCATCGAACTTTTAGTCGGCGTGTTGTTGTGGCAGCGCGCTTGCATTTGCGTTTAAAGGTGCAGGATTCGAACAAGTACCTTTAGGCCATGCTCTGTGAAAAAAGGGTTTAATGCATGTTCGTCAAGTGTCGCAGTAAGCACAGGCTGATTGGGGACGAAACTTTCCGCTTTGATGATATGTTTAAAAGTCTCTTCTTATCAAAAATCAAGTTAAGGCGAAAATTGTCGTCCCTGATAAGCCTGTGCGTACTGCACAGGCTAATCTGAGACGACACTTTACGCACATGCATTCAACCCCCTTTTCACAAATCATGGCTCATTAAAAAAATTAGTGTTTTCATTTGTAATTAAAACTATTTAAAATAATTGCAATATTGAAGGAACACTCATTTGACACTTCAAAAAGTTAATCTGCGAAAAGGTCCCTTTAAGCTTAGTTACAACTGAGTCAATACCGCTATGCAGCGACCCATGTCCGTTACTGCAGAACCTTTTCTGTGCCGAAGTTTCTCCGGTCGAACCTGCACCGCTGAACACAGATTCCTTCGCCTGTCGGAGCGGGACAGTTTCACGGCCTATTTGTCATATGATGTTTACACAGTATATCCACATTTTTACATTTATTGAATGAGAGCGGAAAAGCTGTATTGATAAGTCTAGCTAATTACTGTATTAAATCATATGGGCTTAGGTTCGATAATACTTATATAGGTTCGTATATAGATTTAGGAGAGAATAACATTTTGTATATAATACAAAGTGCATATTTTTGTATACGAATGTAATCGATAACGGATTTTTTACATTCACTTAACTTTGTTTAAACAGAGTGAGTCCGCTCATGCATTCTACATTCTCTCTATAAATTGTCAAACATGCATAAGCATTTAATTGTATGTTTTTTTAAGATCACTTTTTCTTTTTCTGTTTGTGTTGTTTTAACGTTGAGACATGTGTATTACTGTTGGAATTATTGCTTGATTGTCTTTGACGATGAGCTGTATATGCTTAAACTTTTATTTCTTAAACATAGGCGCCATAATGCGGATTACTTATAACAGGGACCAACACAAACCATATGTGTATAAGTCCCTGTCTATAAAACACTCTCTAAGGTTGTTTGCTCAGCGACGCTCTGTAAAAAGAAAATTCATATCATAGCTGCACAGTAGAGATATTTTGTTAAATCAGTTAATAAATTATTTATAAATCGCGCCTCCGAAACGGTTTGTTCAGAAAATGATTGATATGCGATTAACTTAACGTAGATTTATATATTAAATCAAGTCAATTCAGATATCCCCAAATCATCGTATATAGCATGGTTATTATTAGAGGATGTTTGCTAGACACTGACTGATTGTTCGCAATCCATACTTTTAGTTTTTTGCAATAATTATTGTGCTCTTCCATTAATCTTGTATTCGACAAAGCCAACAGTACAAATGATGCTTTTAAATTATCAAAGGTATGTGCATAACAAATAACATTTAAAGTAAATCACTTACAGAAAGCGGGCACTTATAACGTCTATGATCCATGAGTACAAACCTAAATAAATGTATGCAAGACTGTTTGTTACGAAATTTAGTAAATGTGTTAACAAGCAACCGGTCGTTGACCGGTTCAACCGAAAAAAGTTATATTTTTTTTTATAGAAATAAATATCTGTATATAGAAAAATGATTGAACATATGACGATATCTTTGACCTATCGCTTCCGGGACTTTCTATGTATCTCAAAATAAGCTTATTCGTGGGAGAGATACTACATAGTTGGACATATTGATAACTAGCGATAAATAACGGTAGTAATAAACAAGTGTCTATCAGCTTGTGATCGTTCTATCATGCGAAAATTTGCCAATTGATCTCAGAAATTAATTACCCAATTCTAGTATTTTAAACAGAATAGTTCATTAAAACGCGATGAAATCGTTTAAAAAGTATTTTACGATTTCTTCTAAGCTAAATCTTTGTTTTGACTGTGAGTATTTGTTTATATATTCTGTTTGTTATTTCGCTGAATGTTAAGAAAAACAAAATATGAACACAATTTACATTGTTCGTGTGTGTGCGTGTGTGTGTGTGTGCGTGTGTTTGTGTTTGCATCTCGAAATTTATTTGCGATCCATCCGCGCCGAAAGTTGACTTAAGCCGATAAGCTAAATGAGGTGCGTATTAAAAGGAAGCTATTCACAAACGCGTTTAGCATTCTTCATATAACGGTTATAATTTCATTTTGAACTAACATATACATGTGCATATACTACATATAAAGCAATCAAGAAGAAATTAAAGTTGTGAGGCCATATGCAAATATATTATTAAACACCTAATGTTGTAATTAAAATATTACAATATACGGGATTACATAATAAATAATAATAAGAAATTAAATATTTAAGTAACATGAAATTCAAAAATAGGAAAATAGTTTTAATGCATGTGCGTTGTGTCACACATTAGCCTCTGCCGTCAACACAGGCAAATAAGGGACGACAATTTCCACCTAATCTGATTTTTCGACGCATAAAGACTGCCTTTCAACGAACAATTCCATAAACGATGACAAGGTTGTCCCTGATCAGCAAGTGCGCAATGCACTGGCTAATCTGAGACAATACGCACATGCACATGCATTAAGCCCCGTTTTGCCAGAGCGAGGTTCATTTGTTGTAGTCATGACAAGAACTATGCAATTGGTGTAAATATTTTATAAATAACGCTCGATTGGTCATTGTCGGCTCAGGTACTACCTAAATGTACCCCGGGTACTCTTAAGTAAAAAATGTACCACTGGCACGGACAATATTATGAAACGTACCGGGCATTCTAACGGTAAATTGGTCGTTCTCGGCATTTTTTTTTTCAAATTGATTATATATTCATTTGTATGTCCATATTCCGTATAAGGACCTCTATATTATCGAAACTCCTTCTCAAAAAAACATGTTGAGGCAGGTTTTTGTTTAAAAAGAATTTTGTTTTGTTGTCCGTAACTCGTTTTAAGACAACGGATTTTGGGCGGGAATAAAACTCGGTTACAGGCTAAATTTGCCGGGTACGTTTAAGTATATTTTCCGTACTTGGAATACTTTTAAGTAAACTTAAAGAGTACCCGGGATATATTTAAGTAGAATCTGAGCGGACAATGACCAGTCGAGCATGCATAACAATTGTGAACATGATTCAATGACTAGACAATACGAGCCACGATCTTGGAAACCTGGGATTAATGAATATGCGTAGTGTCGTACCAGATTAATATGTGCAGTTCGCCCAGGATAGTCAGCGATGACACTACCTGGAGTTTTTCATTGCGCAATCGCTATAAAATTGCGGCTTGGCCGGAAGTACCTTTACTCAACATTCGTTAAGAAGAGACTTAGGTGAAAAAGGCTTATCTTCGACGACTTTTGACGCACATGCAATTCGCCCAAATTTCCCAGAATGAGTCTTAAAATAATAATAGTGTGAATGATGCAATCGATGACTAGACACTCACATGGGAGGCAGCTAGTCATAGACCAATGTGTTCTGTTTCAAAAATAACTTATAGTTCAATATTGTTTAGCATATGCTAACAGTTGTCAACAAATTATTAATAAGCAAT
Organism: Dreissena polymorpha; assembly: GCF_020536995.1. Classification (NCBI taxonomy): domain Eukaryota; kingdom Metazoa; phylum Mollusca; class Bivalvia; order Myida; family Dreissenidae; genus Dreissena; species Dreissena polymorpha. The sequence goes on from NC_068369.1 coordinate 15,256,333, forward strand.
GCGGGAATTTTATTTCGAGCTCGTCTTACCTCAAAATGTGATCAAGTCGTCATCGGTTTCCGGATCATGTACGCATGCGCATTGGAATGACATGGCAAGAAGTCCTACGCCTAGGACAATCCAATGGCTATGATTGATAGGCTAAGTTCAATCTATAAAATGCCAACACAATTCAATACCTTTTATCAAAGCGTGATTGTTTATTGCATAGTCTTATACATAAATCAAACATAACATATCAAGCCCCGGTTTGGTAATGTTGAATTCACTTACTTTACAAGAATGCACTTAAAATATCAGCAATAAAAAGTATAATTTGAGTTGTGTTTTATTTAATTATCGCTTTTCTGGCGTCACTTCTCAGCTAAAATGTGTGCTTCTGCGCGTTGTATGGCAGGTAATAATGAAGTACTTTTAATAGGTAATTCCGTAGAACTAGTTCATTGTTCGCAAACAAGTGCTCGAGACGCTTCCAATAAACGTTTGCAAAAGTCATTAAACAAACTCAATCTCAACTTATTTCGCTTAAGGCAGATCACGTATATCATGTCAGATTTGTTCATCAATAATGTCGGCATTTCCTGATACGTAAAATGATTGAGCGGTAGAAAGATCGCGTTGTGCATGTATCAGTACATATTGACACAGGCTTGTTTACAACCCTATGCAATAAAGATTTAACCTTACAATTGTTTAATAGAACTGATAAGTATTGATGAAAAATATGCGTATTTCAGAAACTTGAAGAATGTATTTATGCTGAGTAAAACTGTTTAATAGTTTGTTTGTTTTTTAAACAATTATTGTTTGTGTTTTGTGACAATCTTCTCTACGATTGATTTTAATAGATGTTGCTTTGTAATTTCAGATACTTCGATTTTGACGCAGAAACGTGGACATGCATTGAACAATATGAATAAATACAACACAAAATAACAAAAATGTTGTTGATGTTTTTTTCACGAACTTACCCATTTTCACAATGAGCGTTTTATCTGTCGATAATGTGTCTTCTATATATAAAGAGGCAAACCAGGTATGGGTTATTTTGCGGAGCAAAAAGTTCGGACAAAATGTCCTGTAAAATGTCGGGAATTTTAATAATGAAATGGACGTGCATAAATCTTAAAATCGTTACAAACTTCCCGTTTCATTACCAAATGATGTAACAAAAACGCAATTTATTCTTATACTATATATAAGTATTTTAATGCAAAACGTGTACGTTGTTAAACTTAAATTAAGTTTTATATAATTATGTTACTGTTATTGCGGTATATCAATTACACTGACGCAATAATACATCTGGGTTTCTATTCTATCGCGTCTATACTCCTGACATTGAGTTCTTCGACTATAAACGTAACAATATACCAATATTATTTCGTGTCTTCAACTCGGAGAATATGATACAGCTATCATTACAGTAAGACAAAGGTTCAAGCAAATACTTTTGATTTAAAGGATCATTATTGACGTAAAAAGCAAAAGTTGACAAGCAGTCGTATCGTCCTTTATGTCTACTGCTTTCATTACAAATGTTAAACCAGGCGAGGGTTCAAAGGTCGAGCGCACTTACAAAAGAATCAAATGACTATATAAAATAAACATATCTAACTCCACGGCGTTCCTTAGTGTATCAGCACAAGTAATAGGAGTTGTTTACTATAGATTTACAGAACGAATAAACTGTGATACAACAAGTATGTAACTACGTAACCAGAATATTTTTTAAATATTATAATGATAAAGTAACAATTACCCGAATGTATTTCTTTCTAGATCAGTAGAATAAGATGTTTTTGTTCAAAGTTTACAAAGGGAGTTAAGCACCGCAATATTTTAATCATTGAAAGCAATGGTGGCTTCCCTTGTCTTTCGTTCTATCATTAAACTTAACATGCCTTCTATTGGTATACATAACGTGACGTCACTACGTTTAATTACGTTACTGTCATCTGTATACGGATGCCTAAGCGCACTAATCTAATGTACATTACCCACGCCATTATAAAAGGAAGAAAACATAAATCCATTGCGCAGTTAAGTCGATACCTTATTTTCACCTAAATGGAAGGCTAAGACATAATCACAGATACTGACATAACCCAGGTATTCGATAAACACTATAACAATTTAAAAAAAAGAACAACCAAAGTTACGAAACAAAGTTCCCGGCGTGGTTGCCTCCATATAGAGAGTAGTGCCTCTATAGAAAAAAAACTATTAGGCTTTGAAATCGCAATGCTTGACATTTGTAGACAAGACAGGATTGCGCTCCAGTCCGACCATAAGAAAGTGCATGGGCACGTATTTAAGGTTTACAATGCGAAGAAACGCGATGCTCAAGTGGCTGTGGGCACGTCTGTTCGATTTTCCAAGGGTTCATCAAACAATTGCACAAACAGTGTCATCTAACATAGGACCACAAGTGGAATACATGTCACTGTTTCGAAGTGGTGACAAAGCCTAAATTTTTAAAGTATGGCCCTGTGTGTTATATTATTACATGATGGTAACACTCATTTCTCGCCTGATTATTTCTGATAACCATTTATGAAGTTTAATTATTATATTGTAAGGATTCAGCCATGTTAATTAATGTCCATTCAATATTATTTCGCGCGTCAGCATAAGCCATTATATTCATTAAAATTCAGATTCAAAACAGCGTCGAAACAATTTAAGCCATAGGCAAGAACCCTTCATAACATATTTTTCATTTGTTTGCAGACCGAGACACCGACTGCAACACAAATGTAATTGAAGGGAATATACCACTATGCATATCTTAAATGTGTTTCAATGCACACGAATTATATTAAATTAATGCTGAATTTTAAATACGTGGCTTGTATAAAAATTGGAATTTTCATTGATGTTGATATGGAGCATCATTTTTTGAAGTATGGATTGCGAGTAAAATATTTCCTTTTTTCCAATAACTAACGAATTAGTGTAGTAATTATTTATGTTTAAAACAGTTTATTTAAGCAAACTTCTAGCATGTGTATGTCTATTTTAACGCATGCTTAGGTCGTGTGGTAATGGCTTAGAAAGATATAGAACTATAAAGAAAGGCAAGTCCTTGTTTGTTTAACAGGTTAAAGAGTTTCTGTCATCCATGCGAGGTTTGCGACCGTAGACAGGTATCCTCCACGTTTAAGATGATGTTGTGTCTTGTATGTGACGGTCAACTGCATATTGACACGTATGGCAAAGATGCTACTAATTAAATAGCACCCACATGCTGACACATCTGAATTTGTGCTGTAGTCAAATTTATCATTACAAAAAAAAATCTACTACTTTTTAATGTCAATGGATATTTGATATCAACATGCAAAGTGTTTGGTAAAAAAGGTTTCTTAAATTGATGACTCTTTTTTAGCTAGAATAAAGAAATATATGGGCCGTGACGCGGCAAAACCTGTATTCGTGACATCAGTTATGACGTTGGGAAATTCTCTGCAAAGTGACGTCAACATTTTATTTAATTTGCGCGATTTCGTCATCACTGCAACATGTGGATCTGTGTAGCTGTTTTGGACAGTTTTATATTTGTGTTAAATATGAAATGATGTGTTATGGATAATGAAATAGAAGTAAGTAGTATATTTTATTATTATTGGCTATTTTGCAAAATTGGTTTGATCTAAATATTTAATAGAATATAGCGAACTAGACGTGTTTACAAATTAACCACCAGGTTAAAAGTTGTTAAGATATTCAGTGAACGAAAATGTATTAATTTACGGTATAACTTATCAGACTAAAAGTTCGCTATATATTGAACATGAGAGAATTGACAAAGGAAGAGAAGGATATTATTGTCGTGAGTAATCTTAAGTGTGGAAATGGCCTGATTACAAAACGAGGGAAGCCAAGGAAACGTTCGATGGTTTCATACAATGCATTCCAAAAGCCAGTTTGCAAGAAAACGTTTATGCTGGATAATGACATTGGTAGATCAGCTTTAGAAAGTCTTGTAGACCATTTTAAGCAGAATGGTCCATTGCCAAGAAAGCATGGAAACGTAGGCAAGAAACCACCACAAGCCGTCATTTATGATGATGTTAAACGCGTGGTTGAATTTTTGCAAAATTATGCGGACACGTATGGTATCCCCCAACCAGCAGCTCCCCGAGGAAGCGACAATACTCCTCCAATTTATCTTGACAGTGGTAAAACAAAACTAACCATTCATAAAGAGTATATAGAAAGTTGTCGCGAGGCTGGGGTTAGATCTTTACAGCGAATTGCTTTCTGTGAAATTTGGAAAAGCTGTCTGTGTCACATTAGAATAGCTTCGCCTAGGGATGATGTATGCGCAACATGTGAAGGCCATAGAAAGAACATTATGAAGGCAATAGAAGAGAGTGAAAAGTAAGAGGCTGCCGAAAACTTCAAACAACATGTGATAAATGCCCAAAAAGAAAGAAAACTTTATAATGACTGTGTAAAGCGTGCCAAGGATACATGCATATTAAGTTCTAATAAAATAACAAACCACTATACTTTTGATTTTAGTCAAAATGTATCCATTCCTCACTTCTCGCGGCAAATGGGGCCAATTTATTTCATGTCCATTCGCAAAGTACAGATTTTTGGTGTACGGATAGATGGACTGCCTAAACAGCTCAATTTTTTGATTGATGAAAGTGAAACTATGGGCATAGATGGTACCCAAACCCACGGACCCAATGCTGTCATCTCGATGCTGGATATGGTGCTAGACACCCACGGGCGTGGTGAATCGACATGCTCCATCCATGCGGATAATTGTCCAGGTATTATTTTGTAAAATTATCCAGTGGTAATCAATCATATGATTCATTTAGTTATATTTGAATAAATATTTCAAACATATGAGTAAAAATTTTGTTCTTAACAACTAAACATTATTTTTATCTATGACTATATAGCATATGGTAATAATTGTTTGATTTTTCTTTTAAAGTAGGCTTAACATAATGTGTAACGTTACCTTAATAACAAAGAAAAAAAATATAGTAACGTTTTAGTATGTATTTTTAGAATGTAAGCATATGGTCTGTAATATTTTACAGGTCAGAACAAGAACCGCTACCTCATTGGCTATTTCACATGGCGTGTGATGACCGGCAGACATGACGTGATAGAATACCACATGCAAATACCAGGGCATGCCAGGTGTCTGGTTGACAGTGGATTTGGGCATTTAAAGAAACTTTACAGGTACCTAAAAGCCGCCTTTGTTGTATGTGTAAGAATTTAAAAAAAGGTAAATTTTCCTTGTATGAAGTGTTTTATTTATTTAGCATGTAGAATAAGATCGAGTTTACATTTCTTCTCCCAACAATACTAGCAATCTGATCATTGAAATTCAGGAGGTCGAACATTTAGACAATGGACTCATTGACCCAGATGGTGAATATGTCCTCAGCATCCAATGAAGCAGTGAGGTATCCGGCATGGAACTGGCGGGATTGGGAAGAGTTTTTGTCCCGACTGTTTTGTCCTGTACCAGCGATAAGGTATTTACTAACGTAGGCCTATGATAATTGGTTGAAAATGTTCACACCACTGAGTAGAATTGTTAATATTTTTTTCTGTATAACGGTTTTATACTGCTGTTTAACAAAAAGTGTAAAATTCCTAAAGTGCAATACAAAGCGAAAAAAAAAAACTCGGACATAACCATGCACATTGTCTTCAATATAGTTACCAATGCAAATGAATATTATTCGCAAATGCATCATAATTTTGTGTCCTATCCAAACGTTTTAAAATGTTTGCCAAAATAGTATTTTTTTTTATTTTCAGACAATATCAGTACTTCCGCATGACGACGGAAGAGCCAGGTGTGGTCACAATGCGCACGAGAGTCGGATGTCCAGAGGTCAAGGTTACAGTGGCTATGGATGGCGTCCATATTCCATACCAACGACCGCAGATTGTAGAGGCCAAAGGACTCAGCCGAAACAGACAGGAGTACTTGTACAAAGTTGTCAGGCCATATCTCAGCGATGCTAACAAGGATGCTACTTGCCCTTGCCCAGAAACATAACTATAGTTATGTCATCGCATCTACGGCGAAAGATTACACACATTATACTGTCAATATTTACAGGCGAATGACAAATAACTTCAAACTTATTCTTCACTTCTTTTTGAATATCCTTCAATGTCTGTTTGAATACATTGGTTTATTTATAACACATTTAAATAACACCTTTTAATATCAAATGAAATATTTGTATTCACTTCTGTTCGTTTCTATAGAATTCAAGGCAAACGAAGAATTCTGCATACAGTATAAGCTGTACGATAAATAAATTGTGAACATGCTAAGAATAATTATAAAAATTATTAAAGATTACTCGACTCTTAATTGTTAGGAAAAGCACTTTTGGGAAATAAAAATCTAACATTTCAACACAATGAAATTATTTTTATTATTATTATTATTATTGGATATTGTTGGTTTATGTATTAATGGTGTAATTGATAATGTTTGTTTTGATGTGTGCATTCCTATGAAAAACTAAATGATATGTTGTGAAAATATGTGAGATTGGTTTAGAAAAAAATTATTTAAACTGTATGGTTTGCTGGTCGATGTAAATATAAGTGGACTTTGTTGCTAAGCAACGTATGCTATATTACAGATTAATGTTAATCACAACTATTTTTAAAACAAATAGATACCTGATAATATATTTTTAACAAAATAAATGTGTTCTTAAATGTTATTTCATGTCTTGTTTATAAGTGTGGATTTTGATGTAACATACATCTGAATGCGGTTTACTTGAAAACGTTGTTAACGTTGTTAACGTCAAAACACCTCTGCAGTGCTGTTACTAAAATAAAAATTTCTCAGTAAGTAATGGGGCTATATCTATAAATTTGTTATCATAATAACAAGCACAAAACAGTCTTTATCAATCCATAGAAAACAAAAAATGTGAAATTTTGTCACGAATACAGGTTTTGCCGCGACACGGCCCATATGTATTACTGCAATTGTGTAATCATCATCATCATCATCATCATCATCATCATCATCATCATCATCATCATCATCACCATCATCATCATCATCATCATCATCAACATCATCATCATCATCATCAATATCATCATCATCATCATCATCATCATCATCATGTATCGGGGCGTGTCATGTATCTAGCAATATCCACGTGACACATTTTTAAAGCTGATAATATATTTATATTAAATTGTGTATGAAAAATACAAAAGTACGATACAATAGCCATTCTAATCAGCAGAAATATGTTTACTAAATAGAATAAGATTAAAATAATCTTTTTTTTAAAAGAACAAATCTAGGCACCAATACATTTGGCTATATACTGTCTTAAGTAAATGCATCGGCATATGTTTAATTTTACTTGGAAATATATAATGATTGTTATTAAATGTATTTATTTGGTATATTTTAATTTATTTAAGACAATATGTGACCATCTTAAAATTCTAAGTTCAATGGTATTGTGGGATTGTCGTACGACCATCGGAAACCTTTTCTGTAATCAATCAGCTATGGGACAACAAAGTCCTGGCGGATTGTCCCCGGCGTTCAGAAACAGTTGATGATGCGATCAATTTGATTTTGAGGAACAATGTGTAGTTCATTACCAAATGTATGAAGGAAAGGAAAACAAAAAGTGTAAGGGGGTAAAAAAGACCGTTGTCGAAAACACCATTGCACATGAAGACTATAGAAATATGCTGTTTTCTCGCCAAAAATTGCTTAGATCAATGCACGTTATCAGATCATACGCGCATGAAATGTATAATGAACGGTTAACAAAGTAGCTCTAAGCGCAAATGATGATAAACGTGTTATTCAACAAGATGGCATACATACATTGGCTTATTGAAATTTCCTCCTAAGAAAAAAACAAACTGAGCAATAATCTCACAGACAATCAGAAGATAATGAAGAAGTTTAAGAGCGTGGGTGGGCGTGTCGTACCCAACATTCCCATTTACAGCACTTTCTCAAGCACCTCACAACTTATTGAAGTTGCAAAGCAACTAAAAAGTTTAAACGTTAACGCAAGGTATGTACGTGACAACTATCCACGTCAATTAAATATGCCGGGTACACACTGGACTGCATGGATCAAAAACGGTCAAAAACTACACTTTGATACGTTTAGTTTAGAGCCTCCACTTGAACTTGTAACGTATCTAAACAATCAAATGAATTATAGCAAAACAAAACATTGATAGCCATATCTTAAAGCTACACACCTTGAAATGAACTACATGGCATAATAATTTTAAGTATAAATAAGAAACATATTATATCTATGCCAATTAGAATAAATCTGGTGGTTACAAGGTAGAAATCGGTGCTTTTTGCGCTTTAAATCTTAAAATTAATCGCGTTTGTCGAAATGGACGTATACGTCTTGAAATCCTACTTTCGGTTTTAAAAGCGGTACCGTTTGAAAAATAATAAATAACTTGCTGACTAGGCTATAGATTTAATTTTATCTATGCCAATTAGAATAAACCTGGTGGTAACAAGGTAGAAATCCGTATATTGTGCGCTTTAAAACTTTAAATAATCGAGTTTGTTGAAATAGTGTATACGTATAGAAATCCTACTTTCGGATTTAAAATTTTAAAACACTTATTAATTACTTGCTTACTAGGCTATAGATTTATTGACAAATTTGCACACTTTTAAATTGCATCTATATGTATTGATTAACATGTATTTCATTTAAAGATGTGTGGCTTTAAATTAGTTTTAATACTTAAAAGTATATTAATGTTGAAGGAGTTGTATTACCAAACGAACCTCTATCCGATTTTCAGTTGATAGATGCTGCTAAAAAGATAAAAATTAAAAACTTTAGGGGAACTTTGTTCGCGATTAATTGCTAAAAAAACCTTAAAATGGTAGATTGTGGAATTCTAAATTTGTGCGATTCGCGAGGAACTCGAGTCCGTTTCCTGTGACTAGAACTAGTACTTGTAGTCTTTTAGATCTAAAGCACGCTCTCAAAATAGGGATCGAGACTGTGAAATCCCGGTCGCTTGGCGGACACCTTTTCCACTACGCCACCAAATTCGCTGTTCGCAATAGCTTATTAGGGACGACGCTTTCCTCATATATTATGTTCGTTTAAAGGAAGTCTTTTCAAAAGAAAGTTTAGTCCAGACGGAAAGTGCCGTCCCTGATTAGCTTGTGCGGAATGCGCATGCTAACCTGGGACGACACTTTACGCGCATTTTATTCATTAAACACCGTTTTACCATCCTCATCAGTGTAACACATTTAACAAATGGTATGCCGCCTTTCACATCGATTTATATAAATATGAATCATTAAAAACGACAAAATATGTGCTTCGCTTCGTGTGTTTTGAAACGTTTTACAAGTCTATTTATACCCGTATAATCATTTGGTGCACTACAGTAACCTCTACTACCTCCGAATACTTTGTTTACATCTGTGTCAATTGAATTTAAGACCAACAGGTATCTGTAGATACATACTGTATTGGATAAAGAGCTTACAATGACGGGTATAGGAGAAATTTGATATTACAGCTCTAAGTTTGTGAAATTTTAGTAATATGAATTTAGTTTTCACCTGAATGCTTTCACATACAGTACTGGTGCGAAATAAAGGATTTTATTTTTCAACGAACCGGTAGCTGTAGTTTTTTGTCTTGGTGTTTGACATTTCGAGCATAGTGAAATTCGTGTGCGGTGACAATTTATTCAAAGGTAAGCTTATATTAGTTAAAGGAGATCATTCATGTATTTCTCGATTTCTTCATTATACAATATTGTTTTTCTTAAGTGTCTTGATATGATTACTTGTGTTCTATCAATGAATTATATCAGACAGTATTAAACTGAATAAAACAATATGGTTAACCGAACATTTATTTTTTTTAATTAAAACGTGTTTGAATCAGTCGAATTCTTCGTGTTTAGCCCACACTAACTATTTGCAAATGTTAATATTTTCGAAGCACGGTTATCCTGGTCGGAATGCAAACGCGCTATCCACTCGGCCATTCTGGCGCGAAAAATTATCGCGGTTGTCGAATTTGTAGAAGTTTGTTTAATTTTGAGTTTAAGATGTTTTATGTTGAACCTTCTCAATTTCGAATCATACTAACTCATGAACAAAATGGCATTCATGGTATATTTCAGTTAGTACTTTTCGTTATTGTGCATCGCATTATCATTATCATCATCATCCTCATCCTCATCATCATCATCCTCATCATCCTCATCATCATTATCATTATCATCATCATCATCATTCTCATCATCATCATCATCATCATCATCATCATCATCATCATCATCATCATCATCATCATCATCACCATCATCATTATCATCAGCAGCAGCACCACCATCATTATCATCATCATCATCAATATCATCATCATCATCATCATCATCATCATGTATCGGGGCGTGTCATGTATCTAGCAATATCCACGTGACACATTTATAAAGCTGTATTTGGTCGTAGCCATATAGCAGAATCCCGGTTTTCTCAATACAAATCTTCTGCACACACTCCCAACCAGGCAATGAATGAAAAGACACATGGGTGCAATTTGCTATGTTTTAATTTTGACACAATAATGCATGTAATGCGATATGTGTAAGCAAAATATTGCGTTTTAAATTAGTATGCAGAAGCCTTACGCTTTATTAAACAAGAAAATAATTGGAATTAAAGTTCCTGTTAATACATTTGGCACCCTGGAACTAAGCATACATCTGATAATATATTTATATTAAATTGTGTATGAAAAATACAAAAGTACGATACAATAGCCATTCTAATCAGCAGAAATATGTTTACTTAATAGAATAAGATTAAAATAATCTTTTTTGAAAAAGAACAAATCTAGGCACCAATACATTTGGCTATATACTGTCTTAAGTAAATGCATCGGCATATGTTTAATTTTACTTGGAAATATATTTAAAAAATTATTAAATGTATTTATTTGGTATATTTTAATTTATTTAAGACAATATGTGACCATCTTAAAATTCTAAGTTCAATGGTATTGTGTGGTTGTCGTACGACCATCGGAACCATTTTCTGTAATCAATCAGCTATGGGACAACAAAGTCCTGGCGGATTGTCCCCGGCGTTCAGAAACAGTAGATGATGCGATCAATTTGATTTTGAGGAACAATGTGTAGTTCATTACCAAATGTATGAAGGAAAGGAAAACAAAAAGTGTAAGGGGGTAAAAAAGACCGTTGTCGAAAACACCATTGCACATGAAGACTAAAGAAATATGCTGTTTTCTCGCCAAGAAGTGCTTAGATCAATACACGTTATCAGATCATACGCGCATGAAATGTATAATGAACGGTTATGTACGTGACAACTATCCACGTCAATTAAATATGCCGGGTACACACTGGACTGCATGGATAAAAAACGGTCAAAAACTACACTTTGATACGTTTAGTTAAGAGCCTCCACTTGAACTTGTAACGTATCTAAACGATCAAATGAATTATAGCAAAACAAAACATTGATAGCCATATCTTAAAGCCACACACCTTGAAATGAACTACATGACATAATAATTTTAAGTATAAATAAGAAACATATTATATCTATGCCAATTAGAATAAATATGGTGGTTACAAGGTAGAAATCGGTGCTTTTTGCGCTCTTAATCTTAAAAATAATCGCGTTTGTCGAAATGGACGTATACGTCTAGAAATCCTACTTTCGGTTTAAAAAGCGGTACCGTTTGAAAAATAATAAATATCTTGCTGACTAGGTTATAGATTTAATTTTATCTATGCCAATTAGAATATACCTGGTGGTAATACCGAGGTATAGAAAGTTCGTGTATGCCTTCTTTAAGAAGCCTAGGACTGATCATGTCTGGGCCACTTACTTCGCTTGGGTCAAGAAGTGAAAGAGCGTCTTGAACGTCTTGGGGCGTAATGGTGATGCTTCTCAAAGAGGATTCCGTAACACAATTTATTGGTGGAGGATAGTGATCTCGATCGTCGACAGTTAACTGAGAGGAAGAGTAGTTGTTGAGAAGATCAACTTTGTCATCGTCAGTAGTTGCCTCGTGATTGTGGTCGTATAATGTTGGTATTGTTTGCGATTGTGTTTTGTTTGCAAGTTGTTTAGCTGTTTTAAACCATGTTTAGGAGATGTGTAAGGTTGATTTAATTTCTCAATTAATTTATTTTTATAGTTTTGTTTTGCCTGACGTATATGTTAAGTGACTAACTTTCTTGCGTGTTTAAACTTTGACCATGCTTCTGGCGTATTCATTTTTTTGCTTTTTTATGAAGTTTTTGCCTCTTTTTTATAACAGTTCTAATCAGGAGTGACATCCATGGGATGTCATGAGGTCTTACTGTGATTATCTTGTTTGGGATATTTTGGGATGCTATTGATAGGATTGTGTCTGTTATTTTCTCGGTAATATCATCTAGGTCGTCGTTGTCGAAAAGGCTGTTCCAGTCCGTCGACCGTAAGCCGGCTCTGTAATCATCATAGTTTCCTCTGTCGTAGACCCATATACGTCGTTTGAATGGAGCTGTTCTGGGCTTATGCAAATGAAGAACTACCACTACTGGACAGTGAAAACGAGTTAAGTTTGGAATGAAAGGGTCTGCAACAAAGCTGGATAGTATGTGATTTTTGTTTTTTTACAAAGATTAGATCGATAAGTGAGCTAGAGTGTTCTGTGATGTGAGTTGGTGAGGAAATAAGTTGTTCAGCGTTGTATGATGTCATAAGATTTATGATTTTATTTGGGCATTGACTGAGGACGTTCATATTTAAGTCTCAAATGATGATGATATTATCATAGGACATGGAAAAAGCTTGATCGATGTTATGTTCTAGTAAGGTCCAGTGGTCATTGTTTGGTCCGGAATATGGTAGATGCCTCCCAACAATAAGATGTGCCTACCTGTTGATAATTCGACCCAAAGAGATTCTAAGCCATTTATACAGAGATCTGATCGCTTGGTTGCATTGATACCTTCTCGAACATATATAACTACACCGCCGCCAAGACGATTTATACGATCACAGAGAAATGGTTGCTGAAAATGCAATAAAGCGATATCATCGTCAGGAATCGATGGGTTAAGCCAAGTTTCCGTAAGAACGAGTACGTCGTATGGATGTGCCTCGACTTCAAGGATGTCAAACTTGATATCTGGGACGGTTGAGTAGAAGCCATGCCGCCTTTTCAGTTGCAGACAATGTGTGGTGGTCGGATCTCATACTCGCCAACGTGAACCGTGTACCAAAGGGGTTACTTATAAAATAAAATAACCAGATGAGTGGAATTATGTAACATATTATGATTAAGGACATGATGCTTAACGGGCATTGTGGTATTGGTAAGTGCTGGCGGAAGAACAGTATCTTCAAAATATGGGTATCGTGGAAGAAGCTTCTAATGGAGGTCGTCAGGCTAATGTTTTAAATCCTTTCATATGAAGTTTTTAACAAGTAAAAGGATTGGTTGTTTGAATGCGTCTCAGTAGCCTTGTTTCCGGTTAAATGGTTAGTAAACGTGTCCCACTATAGCAAAGACATCACTCCATTATCTTAAAGAAGAGATGTGAATTGTTAGTACATAGTTGTTAAATATCGTGTATATGTAAGCATAAATATAACATGGCAAAATTCTATGATATTACAAAAAAGAAGCAAGATCAAGATACACGGCGGATAAGGACATATCAGATTATTAACACAGTACTTGAATGTATACAAGTAAGGGTGCTATACAGGTATGACCTGTTTGGTAAGCATCAATAACCAAAAACTACCGCCGAATACTTTGTTTACATCTGTGTCAATTGAATTAAGTACCAGCAAGAATCGGTAGAAAAACAAAATGCATTGGATAAAGAGCTTACGCTGACAAATATCTGCGATATTCGATATTGTAGCTCTAAGTTTTTGAAATTTAAGTTATATGAATTTATATCTAATGTTAATTCTTAAACATACAGTACTGGTGCGAAAGGAAGGATTTTATTGTTAAACATACCGGTAGCTGTAATTATTTATCTTGGCGTTTGACATTTGGGGCATAGTGATATTCGTGTGCAAAGACAATCTATTCAAAGGTATGGTTATATTTATTAAAGGCGATCATTCAGGTATTTCTCGATATCTTCGTTATACGATTCTGATTCCCTATAGTGTCTTGATATGAATACTTGTGTTCTATCAAGTGCATTATATCAGAGAGTATAACTGTATAAAACAATACTGTTTAACAAATATTTTTTTAATTAAGACTTCCGTGTTTAAATCAGTCGAGTTCTTCGTTTTTTATCCCTCACAAACTATTTGCAGATGTTAATATATTCGAAGCAAGGTTATCCTGGTCTGAATGCAAACGAAAAAATATCGCGGCTGTCAAGCATCATATTTATCATCATCATCATCCTCACCATCATCATCGTCATCATCAGCATCATCATCATCATCATCATCATCATCATCATCATCATCATCATCATCATCATCAACAACAACATCAGTTAATAAAGTATTCACTGATTAGAACATAAGTTTATCACTTTAACATGATAATGGCATTTATTCAGCAAATACTGATGTAAGGGTAGACAAACTAACCCTAACCCAGCAGGTTGCTGAAAATGCAATAAAGCGATATCATCGTCAGGAATCGATGGGTTAAGCCAAGTTTCCGTAAGAACGAGTACGTCGTATGGATGTGCCTCGACTTCTAGGATGTCAAACTTTGGTCTAAGACTCTGAATATTCAGGTGCATGATGCTGAGTCCGTTGTTGTTTAATATATGGCTGTATTCTGAGAGGGAAGAACTACTCGATGAGTCGGGGCCGGGGTTAGGGTGGACGTCTCCAGAACACAGAATAAGTAAGGAGCACAGGTACAGCTGTGTATGGTTTCTGAACGTTAAGGGTCGATGAATGAGGTTTAGCAACAGAAAACTAGGTTTGTAGTAGGATGGGCGGCATGTCCTATCAGTGTAGAGAGTCATTTGACTAGGTAGGATGATATCTGGGACGGTTGAGTAGAAGCCATGCCGCCTTTTCAGTTGCAGACAATGTGTGGTGGTCGGATCTCATACTCGCCAACGTGAACCGTGTACCAAAGGGGTTACTTATAAAATAAAATAACCAGATGAGTGGAATTATGTAACATATTATGATTAAGGACATGATGCTTAACGGGCATTGTGGTATTGGTAAGTGCTGGCGGAAGAACAGTATCTTCAAAATATGGGTATCGTGGAAGAAGCTTCTAATGGAGGTCGTCAGGCTAATGTTTTAAATCCTTTCATATGAAGTTTTTAACAAGTAAAAGGATTGGTTGTTTGAATGCGTCTCAGTAGCCTTGTTTCCGGTTAAATGGTTAGTAAACGTGTCCCACTATAGCAAAGACATCACTCCATTATCTTAAAGAAGAGATGTGAACTGTTAGTACATAGTTGTTAAATATCGTGTATATGTAAGCATAAATATAACATGGCAAAATTCTATGATATTACAAAAAAGAAGCAAGATCAAGATACACGGCGGATAAGGACATATCAGATTATTAACACAGTACTTGAATGTATACAAGTAAGGGTGCTATACAGGTATGACCTGTTTGGTAAGCATCAATAACCAAAAACTACCGCCGAATACTTTGTTTACATCTGTGTCAATTGAATTAAGTACCAGCAAGAATCGGTAGAAAAACAAAATGCATTGGATAAAGAGCTTACGCTGACGGATATCTGCGATATTCGATATTGTAGCTCTAAGTTTTTGAAATTTAAGTTATATGAATTTATATCTAATGTTAATTCTTAAACATACAGTACTGGTGCGAAAGGAAGGATTTTATTGTTAAACATACCGGTAGCTATAATTATTTATCTTGGCGTTTGACATTTTGGGCATAGTGATATTCGTGTGCAAAGACAATCTATTCAAAGGTATGGTTATATTTATTAAAGGCGATCATTCAGGTATTTCTCGATATCTTCGTTATACGATTCTGATTTCCTATAGTGTCTTGATATGAATACTTGTGTTCTATCAAGTGCATTATATCAGAGAGTATAACTGTATAAAACAATACTGTTTAACAAATATTTTTTTAATTAAGACTTCCGTGTTTAAATCAGTCGAGTTCTTCGTTTTTTATCCCTCACAAACTATTTGCAGATGTTAATATATTCGAAGCAAGGTTATCCTGGTCTGAATGCAAACGAAGAAATATCGCGGATGTCAAGCATCATATTTATCATCATCATCATCCTCACCATCATCATCATCATCATCATCATCATCATCATCATCATCATCATCATCATCATCATCATCATCATCATCAACAACAACATCAGTTAATAAAGTATTCACTGATTAGAACATAAGTTTATCACTTTAACATGATAATGGCATTTATTCAGCAAATACTGATGTAAGGGTAGACAAACTAACCCTAACCCAGCAGGAACAAAACGTTGAAATTTAAACATTGGATATTCATCAAACGTAGTTGAAGGACATTTACTGTCATACTTATAGGTCTTATGTCACATGCGATCAGCGTAGCTCCAACCAAACTTGCGAAATCACGCAGTCTGGACTGGAGCAACGCTGTCTGCTATGAAGTCAAGCGAGGTTTAGTTGTCACATTGGAGGACATGGTAGCTCCTGACCAGACTACTTGATTGCACGTAATGGGAGGATCTACTCTTGCCGCATATGACATAAGAAATATGTCCGCATGACGTAAGTCATATAGAGCAAAAGAGATTGTAATACGGGTACTTCAGAACATCCAGTGAACACGATGAATCGGCTTTAAATGATACGCTCATATTCTACTTGGTACTTAAAGGGTGTCAACGTTGTTTTTGTTTGTACAGTCAGTTATATTGATTTTATTGAAAACTTCTTTAACTGAATTGAAAACAGTTTATTCCTGTTTTATTGTATCCACCACGCGTGACTTAATTTTTTAGCAACTGAAACTTCAGATTAAAATAAAGTAAGATTTTAAACGACCTTTACAAATAGAACCTGGAGGAATCGAGATATATATATATATATATATATATATACCATCGTCATTATTACATGCTCGTTTATAATACATCTTCATGCATTTCCTTTGTAGAACTGACAACTCCCTATCAATATAATTATGCAGCATAGAGTTAGGTCGATGCTAGCAGCGTTGTTCGCAATTACTTCCGGTTTCATCAGAGCACATGGACTGGGAACAGAACTACTTCCGGGCGACGCCTATATCGAGTTTATTGGCTCCGTGTACTTGGACACCACTTGTCGCGTACCGGATGTGCAGGTGCTGCAGGTGATAAACGCAATCAAGTGGACGCTTGGGCGGCTGAACGACGACAACTTCATCAATGGGCTTAAACTTGGTAAGCCACGATTTGACTGGTTCCGAGCAAAACTGGTATCAAATCCACGACACTATTCCTTATCGCGTAACGATGGTCGATAATGATTATTGTTTCTTAAAATTATTTAAAATCTTTCTATTGTATCGTTTTATATTTTAATTGCATTCAAACCCTTACGCACTGTGATCGGGTCTATAGTCTATTCTTAATTACGGGGTTTAACGATAGGTTGGTTAATTCATATCGGCCATCGTAAAATGCTCTTTAAGCAAATCAGATTGAAGTGGATGTAAGGTTATAGGGGAATTCTTTCTTTTTTCTTTTTGTTATAAAAAAATACTATCACGGCCACTTCAACAACAACTACTACTACTACTACTACTACTACTTCTACTACTACTACTACTACTACTATTACTACTACTACTACTACTACTACTACTACTACTACTACTACTGCTGCTACTACTACTACTACTTCTACTACTACTACTACTACTACTACTACTACTACTACTACTACTACTACTACTACTACTACTACTACTACTACTTCTACTTCTTCTACTACTTCTACTACTACTACTACTACTACAGTTCAACCAATGCGAAAGACATCGGACCTCGGACAAATCCGATAAAATTCGACGAGGTCCGATAATATTTCCCAAATTGTCGGACCTCGTGTCCGACAAGAAAAAAAAAAAACAATATGTAAAACTTTGATTAAAAATGAACACGAAACTAGGAATATTAAAAAAAGGTCTAATTCATGTTTATTTTACTTCGATAGATTATTTAACTTTAAAATCAATTTTCCAACCAGTCGAACTGGCTGTCTTTGCTGGTGACGTAACAAACTCCAAGCGCGATTCTTAGAACCAGTTAAATATTGCACATTGTTTCGTGACGTAGGCGACGCATCAATGACATCATGGTTGAATTAAATTTTACTGGTTTCGAGCATTGTGATGATCGTAAATAGAAAGCGGGGAACCACACGACCGTTGCCTGTCCCGTGTCAAGATTTGATGAAGAAGTAGAAGTGGCTGTGTCAACGATCGCGAAAACGTGGATAACTTTTTGATCAGGTGATTCCGTTTTCATATTGTTAAACGTTCTTGTAGTACCTTTATTTAATCACTTTCTTACTGATATCATGATATGGCTGGAAAGTGAGCGGCATTTAAAATTTAACAACTTTTAATAAAACGGCGAAACATACTTGTCTCGGCACGGACGAAAAACGAGGTCCGATAAAATCTGGCGAGGTCCGACAAATTTTAAAAGTTATCGGACCTCGTGTCCGACAAGATTTTTGCGTCTTTCGCATTGGTTGGTTACTACTACTACTACTACTACTACTACTACCACTACTACTACTACTACTACTACTACTACTACTACTACTACTACTACTACTACTACTACTACTACTACTACTACTATTACTTATACCACTACTTCTTCTACTACTACTACTACTACAACTACTACTTCTACTACTACTAATACTACTACTACTACTACTACTACTTCTACTACTACTACTACTACTACTACTACTACTTCTACTACTACTACTACTACAACTACTACTACTACTACTACTACTACTACTTGTACTTCTCCTATTATTATTATCAAATTTGTTAATTTGATGTTTCCCGCCTTAAAATTTGTTTATGAATCGGTGGACCTTCTTAGCTTGCGACGCGAAATTCTGTACACAAATACTTATAGAATAACATATCATTTAATGAAACATTTAAAAGCAGTCATCATTATCATCAACATCATCATCATCTTCTTCTTCATTAACATCTTACTCCTCCTCCTCCTCCTCCTCCTCCTCCTCCTCCTCCTCCTCCTCCTCCTCCTCATCATCATCATCATCATCATCATCATCATCCTCGTCATCGTCATCGTCGTCGTCATCGTCATCATCATCGTCATAATCATCATTAATATCGTCATCACTATGAGATTTATTTAATGTGAAATGTTCATGATAACTGCCTGCCGCCGCCCTCATGTCCCTGCATATGTTTTCTGCGCCTAGGTCTGAGAGTGAACCCGACGTGTCAGTCCGTGGAGAGAGCCATCCAGGCTACACACAAGCTGATTGTGGAGATGGGAAACAACGACACAATAAATGTCGTTGGTAAGACTGTCTTGTGGTAGAGTATCCGTCTAGGCTTCGTTAGTTCGAACCCCAGTTTGGCCACATTGTTTCAGTTGGGGCGGGCATGATATTAGTTCGCTACTGACAATATGATCTGCTTTATTATGCTCGTAAAATATATGAAAAATTTATGACTCAAAAAACTATCAAAACAATACATCTGTAATAATTCTGTTCTCACTTCCATCTCAATTTGTTTTTAAATGCGCAAATAGTATTATAAATTTACCAAAAGTTGCATTCCCAGAAAACCCAATGTTTTATTTGCTATTAGCTGCGTTAAGCTACGTTGCTTCTATTCTGATTGGCGTTACGATTCAAATCTTGGGACTAATCGTAAACCTATTGTGGTGATCTTATCAGACCTTGTAAAAACAGCGTTGTTCCAGATTGGCAACATTGTATCTTATCGTTGTGCAGTGCATTGATTCTCGATAAACGTACTTCCTCGTACAAGAACGCACTTATTCGGGATAGATCTTGATAATCTAGTCGGATCGACATCAGATTGACTACGTTTTCAAACATTAATTATTATTTTGTAACATTATCTAAACTGGAAAGTACACCGTTTCAGATCGTTGCACCTATAACAATCGATCGCAAAGAAGCGTATCATATCGCGCGGCCATACATCACATAATATCTAAGCCTGAAATCGCGGAGAAAGATCGCAATCAGTTACGTGTGGTAAATCTTATACATGGTTCACACCAACGGCGCTTTGATGGCGCTTTAAAGCGGCGAACAAAGCGTCATCAAAGCGTCACAAAGCTTGATTAATGCGTCAGTGTCGTAATAGATCGTGAGAAAGCTTGGAGTAAAGCGGAACATCCGGCAAGAACGCCAACATTTTTTCAACTGTTTAAAAATTTTGGGCGCTGTATCACGAATTAATTAAAGCGCCGAGAGCGTATCAAAGCTTAAAAAACCGTGACAAAACGCAGCAAAGCTTGACTCAAATCGTAGAAAAGCTTAACAGACCTTTGTTGAAAGCGGGGACCCCAGTCTTCACGGTCTGTCACCACTTGACACGCTTCGTTAAGATGTCTCAAGATTTGCTACGATCTGGCATGAAGATCTGATACGAGGTCAGACGCTTTCATCTAAATCGGACACGCTTTGTTACGCTTTGTTACGTTTTCATAAAGGACTCTCCCGCTTTCCCACGAATTGAGGCGCTTTGATCAAGGATTGACACGTTTTGTTACGCTTTGTTACACTCGGCAAGTTTCCTCACGCTCTTTCACGATCTCCTACGATACCTACGCTCTGTCGTCATCCCTATAAATTAGCCTCTGACCCATTCCTCTCTTCAACTGCAGCATGAAGTACAACACCAGCCATTCTTTGCTGCCAGTCAACAACACCCACTGGAGGGACAAAGAAGTCTCTGAGATGATCTCTCTGATGTCTGGCATCCACAGTGGCGAGGTTCCCCCTCGCATGTGGCTGTGGAACATCTTCCCAGTGAGGTCCATGTATCCAGGCCCCTGGTACGAAGTTGTGTTATTCATCCTCGTGGTCCACCTCATTGGCTGCCATAACCAACCTATGCCTCAACAGATTGTGCAGCACCACAGCAGTCTCCACCAAATTTCTGACGTTCTCTACCTTCTGTTCCAGTGTTCCCAGCAGGCACCTGAACCTGTTGGCCAGGATGTCAAAGGCATATTCCACCACCCTTCTACCCCTTGCGATCCTGTAGTTTCAGATTCTCTGCTCATCTGTTATACCTCTTCTACTGTATTGCTTCATCACCCATGATGAAGTATGGGATATCTGGCTCAGTTTCCTCAGGGAGAGGGCATGATAGGTGCAGCCCTATGGACCCATCTTCTAGGCATTCAAAGATCTCAGAGTCTGTAAATATCTGGGAATAAGACATGTGTCGTTTACCTCCCAGCTCAATCCAGATGAACTTGTATTCTGCATCTGCAAGGGCCAGCATTGGTATGGAGAAGAACCCCTTGTAGTTGCGGTAGAAACTGCCTGTGTTTGCTGGCTTCTTGATGGCAATGTGCTTTCAATCCTAGGCACCAACTGCATGGGGGACATTCAACCTCTGTTCAAACTGCTGGGAAAGGTGTCTCCGTGCTTCAGGGGTTATATGTGCGTTGAAAACATCATCTTTATACACCAGTACAATGGCCGTGCACACGTCTGGAATCAGCTCTGATATGGTGGAGATACCACATCTGAATCCATATGCCAGTGACCTGTAGTTGTCCCAAGTGGCCAGATGTCTCAAGGTGATTGCCAGCTTGATGCCAGCTGACAGGGGGTGCCTGTAGTTAGTCTGCTGCTTCTGGATGACTGGTGCCACTCTGTTCAGGATATAATCGAACACCTCAAGGTTTAATCTGGTGAAGTTGCTGAAGGCAGCAGCCAGCAAGGTCTTCTAATCTGAGTTGTGTGTCAAGGAGGCTAGTGTAATGAAAATGTTGCTGTCTTCTTTCTTCAGTGAGCCATGGCCTGGTCTAGCAGCTTCTGATAAATAGTCTTCTACCTTCTGCTGGTAGGCCAACCTCCCATTGTCTTTTCTGTTCTTATTCCCGCTCATCCGCCTCAAGGGCTAAGATATAGTTATACAACAGGGAGACAAACGTCATGTCTTCTTCAGATAGATCATGCTCTGGTAATCTGGAACTTCTGGATCTTGTTGTTCTGTCATCGTGTTCTGGAGTCAAAGATGCAATGATTTTGTGGATCTGCTGCATCTTTAGGATCAAGAGCGACAACAATCGGCGATCTCGACATTTTCCAATACGTAACAAAGCGTAAAAAATGCACACAAGAGCTTGATAGTCGTATCAGAGCCTGATTTGAAGCGTCAAAGCGTAATAAAGCTTATTAAAGCGTCATTTCAAACGTAGCAAAGCCTGATAAAAGCGGGATCAAAGAATAAGGAATCGTAACAAGTCGAGAAATATTTCGTCCCCAAAGCGGCAACATATTCGTATCAGAGCGTATCAGAGCTTATCAGAGCGTAAGAAATCGTGATATGTTTGGAAAAGTAAACAAAAATGACGGCGCTTTGCTCGCTGATTTAAAGCGCGGCATTCGCCGTTGTTGTGAACTAACCATAAAAGAATAGCACGACAACACGACAGTAAGAATGCCGCACGACAGTAAGAATGTCTCATGACAGTAACAATGTCGCATGACAGTAACAATGTCGCACAACATCATGACAGTATGAATGCCACACGGCAGTAACAATGTCGCACAACATCACGACAGTATGAATGCCGCACGGCAGTAACAATGTCGCTCAACAGCACGACAGTATGATTGCCGCACTTCAGCATGACAGTAGGAATGTTGCACTTCAGCTTGAAAATATGAATGTCGCACCACAGTAGTAATGTCGCACTTTAGTATGACAGTAAAAATATCGCACGATAGATGGAATGTCGCTCTTCAGCATAACAGTAGGAATGTCGCACGACAGCACTGCCGTAGCAATACCGCAAGGCGGTAGGAATGTCGCACGGCAGAAGCAATGTTGCACGACGGTAGGAATGTCGTATGACAGCACGACAGTAGCAATGTCGCACGACGGTATGAATGTTGCATGATAGCACAACAGTAGGAAAGCTGCAGACAGCTCGCCGGGAGGAATGTAGCACGACAGTAAAAAAAGTCGCACGACAGAACGACAGAAGGAATGTAGCACGAGAGCGCGCCGGTAGGAATGTAGCACGACGGCACGGCAGTAGGAATTTAGCATGAAATAAGGAATAACGCACAACGGCCTGACAATAAGAACGTCGCACGACAGCATGACAGCAGCAATGTTGCATGACGATAGGAATGTCGCACAAAATCACGACAGTAAGAATGTAGCACGACAGCATGACAATAGGAAGTCGCACGACAGCACGACGGTACGAATGTAGCATTTTTAGACTTTTAATGATTATAAGTACGGGCTCTGATGCAATGTTCTCAAGTTTACACTGGGGTATTTCAGTAGCACAATGAGTGACTTTAGCAAACAGTTTCTAAAAACTATCGCGTTCTTTCATGGAATATTATATTTTGTCATTTAAATGTTGAAATTTGACCCACTCACGTTTCATGTGGTTATTCAACGAAAAATAATGTTTACACAGGAATTTGGTTAAATTATAATGAAACATGAACTACAAGTTAAACTATTTCATTGTCGGAGGAGATTCGTTTACACTATATAATATTTTTGGATTTGTTATTCAACAAAAAATCTAAGGAAAACAAACCTTTCAATTTAACTCAAAAGGGTAATCTAAGCCCGTCAAACAGGAACAAAATTACGGCTTAACCATCCGTGTTTATAAATAGAATATATTCAAGTTGGCAATCAATGGGGAATCAATACTTATACGCTAAAGATTAAATCACTTGTCATTCGTAAACATATTTTCAAACACGTAATTTAAGTTTATTAATGCGTTTACTCATTTCTTTTGTAATGTATAGAACACAAAGGTTGTTTTTTAGAATATTTCTGCTGGTTGGAAGAACACATTTACCCATATATGCCTAGTGGACTCTCCCATCCTTCTT
This sequence comes from Dreissena polymorpha, assembly GCF_020536995.1. Lineage (NCBI taxonomy): Eukaryota > Metazoa > Mollusca > Bivalvia > Myida > Dreissenidae > Dreissena > Dreissena polymorpha. The sequence continues at coordinate 15,280,508 of NC_068369.1, forward strand.
AAGTGGATCAATTTATTTCCAAAATTAGGGATGTCTAGTATATTTATTTCTATATTTAGAATATTTCTTACAGAAATTCCTTTAAGCAAACAGCACAGACCCAGATGAGATGCCGAATAATGCGGTGTCTCATCTGGGTCTGCGCTGTTTGCCAAGGCCTTTTTTCTAGACGCTAGGCATAAATGGGTTTAACTTTATAAGGAAAATCGTTTTTGTGGTGGTGATGAAAAAAGAATGCATAATGATCTGTATGCTGCAACAATGGCTATTATATCACAATGGCGATGCTTCACAGAAGATGAGGTCACATTTTTAAAATAATGTGAAATTAACACCATTTTTAATTGTATGTTATTTTTTTATAATCCATTTTGAACCAAGCCAAGGTATCTAAATCAACGATTATTAGTGGTGTTGCTGTCCGTTTTTTTTTAAATCTTGCTTGAATCATTCTTTATCTTAGCCGCGTAATGCGTAAATGGATCATGTGCAAAAAAGGCTAGCTTAGCTTATGACCAGCCGCAAGTTTTCGTCGTCTCATCAACGGATAGAGTAGCCTCTGATCAAACTGTGTCAATGAGCACGCCAGGAGGAAGAACCTCTGGATGCATATGACATAACACCCATGGTGTGGGTATTTTCACGAACTTACATAAACACAAGCTTAGCATTCAATCAAATGAGAGAAGATCATAAACCATGGGCTTTTAGATAAGGCTTTACAAAACGCTAGTAAAATATTATAAAACGTCATTGAAGATGCTGACATGCGATCTTTTCTCCGTCAGGTGTGATTGGCTCCGACTTCAGTTCCGAGTCTGAAGCAATCTCGCGCATGCTCAGTCCGCTGCTCGACCAGCATCGTCTATTACAGGTGAGCTTCTCGGCCACTTCCGCATCACTGAGCAACCGCGACCTATACCGGAACTTCTTTCGGACCATCCCCGCAGACGATATTCAAGTGCAGGTAGTAAATTTTGATTGTGATGCGTTTTACCCTCTTTCTTTACATGAGCCGTATGTTGCAAAAATGGGTCTTCCGCACAGTCGTATCAGGAGCGCCTTGTCCGCTTATGAGACCAAGTGACCTTCGTAAATTTACAGCGGAGAGCGGAGAATTTGACATGACTGCGCGATTGCACAGGCTAGTCTGAAGCTACGCTGGTCGCATATGACTTGAGATCACATTTTGCATGATGCGACTCAATTTATTAATGTATAAATTTACATAAACAATCAAACCGCTGTGATGATATTAGTTCCGACCACGAGTTCTTAATCTTAATATATAATTGATTCTTCGTATAAAAATGTTCCATATTAAATACAAATTTACTTTATCATAAATTAAATACTTACTTGACATATTTTGATATTTACTCTAAGTAAATGAATGTTTTATATTGATCTATTAAGTATATATTCAAAGTAATCTGTTTATAAAATGTTGTTGTTTTTTACCTGATAAATTGTCACTTGGTGTGAATATTGAGTCTGGACAACCCAAATTTAACCCGATTTAATGTGACCATAACCGTCAATTCACCGCCCGGTCTAGTGCGTGCGACTATTGAGTATTGATAACCGCCTATTAATCGCCCAGTCTTATGTTGGCAGGTGATGCACGAATTTCTCATGGCGGCACGCTGGACCATGCTCACGGTGATCTACATCAACGACACGTACGGGCGCGGCGGCTTCCGGGAGCTAACGGAGAGACTCGTTGGCTCCGATATATGTGTGGTTGGCAGCATTGCTATAGAGCCCGAGAAATACAACGTCACCATGCTAGAAGATGTAGTGAAGAACAAGGCCTACAAGATCAATGAAACAAGTAACGAGCCGCCCGTAAGCGGTATAATAGTGTTCGGAGGCTATAAAATTGTTGAAGCTTTGTTCCTAGCCATACAAAATCTTGAAAACGACAACAGAACTGCTCACTACAACAGACCCAGTGTCATTCTTTCTGAAGCCGGGACATATTTTGATGGAAAATTTCCTAATGTTTCGAAGGGCGCGTTTGTATTAAGCCCCCCTCGGCGAATAATTTCAGAGTTTCAAACCCACTGGATGAACAGTCTTACGATATCGCAGAAACTGAAAGCAGAAGTCGATGCGAATCCCTATTTCAAAGAAATGTTCGAAATACTCATGAACTGTCAGTTTTCCAACTATTGCCGCCCAATGACGTCAAAGGAACTGACCATGCACGCTGCGCCATCAGTGTACACGCAATACGCCATACAGTCGGCTCTTCTAACAGCGTTCTCCGTCAAGCGCGTTCACTCGACGGCGTGCCCGGGCGGCGGTGCCTGTGACGTGTTTAAAAACGCGGATATGACCAAACGGTCCACCTTTATAGATGTTATTCAAAACCAGAACATTGTCTTTGATCGTGACTTTGGTGGTTTACGCCTGCAGGAGTTTCAGAGCCCACTGCTTGCCGTGCGGTTCGAGGGTTCCTCCGACGTGAGGTTCGTACCCAGCAACTTGTTCCCCGAGTACGAGGTCTACAACCACCGGCTGGATCCCCGATGTCCCAAGTCGGATACCCCTTGCCTTATCAAGGTGTGTGCTATATAAGAAACCAAATTCCCAAGCCAGAAGTATTGTTCACTTATCATATTTTCAGATAACGAATAATATTAAATAACTTCTTCCGTAAGTAATAACCCAATATGTATCGAAGAACGAAATCAGCATCAGATGAAACGCTTTTGTCAAACATGCATGATTTACTTAACAGGTGGCAAGTTATAACAAGCAAACCTCATTGGATCAGTCGCTGTTTTCGGAAATCCGTGATTATGAAGATAACAACAGTGTTTTGACATGGCCCACAATTCGCAAGTCACAATGTCCGGATGGATACAGATCAGATTCCTGTCTGAGGCAGCGGTCGGAAACCTCCATTCTGTACCACAAGGGTGACATGTACATCGTTGGGCTTGCACCCGTGCACAACACGGGTACCACGCCTCTAAAATGCGGAAAAATCAGACAAGACGGGTTGGATATTGTGGAAGCTATCCGGTACGGAATATTGACTGGTAGCGGCCTGTTTGGTGGTGCGAAGATCGGGTTGATCTTGATTGACGACTGTGACGATCCATATATCATACAGGAACATATACTGACGTTGCACAGACTCGGGGTCTACAACGACGGGAAGTATGAAGAGATTGCCGACAAGATCCTGGGGTACGTTGGCAGCTTGTCAAGTGACGTCAGCACAGCCTCCGCAAAGATAACAAGCCGACTGGGTCTCGTGCAGATCAGTTACGGCTCCACGGCGCCGTCGCTTAGCGATCGCGACGTATATCCGTACTTCCTGCGCGTCCCAGGCGCCGACGACAACCAAGCAGCGACGCTGCTCAAGATCGTTAAGGCGCTTGGGGGGAGCATTATCCAAATCATCTATGGCAAGACGATCTATGGCGAGGGTGGGAGAAATCTCATACAGACACTCGCGGGGAAGCCGGAGTACAGCATCTGTATCGGCAACGAGATAGGCGTGTCCACAAATACCCACCCGCCGACCATCGTGAAGTCGCTCCGTAAGTTTAAGGAAGCGCAAATAGTCGTCTGCTTCATCACATGGCTTGAAATGCAGCACATAATTGGCTACATGAACCAGGAGTTGGCGTTGAACGAGTTCCTGTTCGTCGCGTCCGAGGGATGGGGGTTGAGTATTAACATGACCCAGTATCGTAACCTCCAGGGCACGATCACCGTGGCCATTCGCCTTTGGGACACTGATGGATTCGAATCCCACCTTAAGGCATTGCGGCCTGAAAACAAGGAAAATCCATGGATACGACCCTACCTTGAGATGATCTATAACTGCTATTTTGAGAGCAGCTTCGACAAATCTGTAAAACCGAAATGCAAGTAAGATCATATTCGATCAATTATGATACTGTAAATAAAATAGTGTAATGGTATCCTCTAGTCCAAAATATTATTTAACTTATATAAACTTTATATTATCATACAGTATGATTATTATCAACGCCACCAGCACCATCGTGTTTATTGGCAACACTTCAACTCTACCATCAACACTCCACCAACACTATTTCCATCTAAACTTTAAAACAAAACAACCTACCTAATATTTGTTCCCACAATCATGAACAAATCTTTTCTCATCATTATCGTCAACACAACTTGGTCATAGTCGTGCACGTCTTGTTTTTGTTCCTGTTTTTTTTCTATATTTCTTCTTTCTTGTATTATCATTCTCATCATCATTTAAGCGGCACTGAGAACCTTGATGAAGCTAAAGGTGTGTACATTATTGACTCATGGGCGCCTTTCGCTGAACGCGCCGTGTCCGTGCTGTTAAAGGGGGCGGCGTCCACCTTGCAGAAAGTATGCGGTACCGCCCAGTTTGTTTGCCCGGAGTACTACAATTCTACCGGTATGGTACGTACGTTGGTATTTAAACGTTTTGTTTAAAAAAGTAAAAGAATTAGTGGTAGTACTAGTAGTAGTAAACGTTATGGTAAATATTGTTGGTAGTAAAAGAAGTATTAATCTTTATTATTCCGTTATTCCTATGGTCCACTTGACACTGGTGTTTTCAGCTGCTGACGGAACTGAAGCGGCAGGAGGAGTTAATGGAGCCGCAGGACATCGTCAAGCGGCGTGTCTTCGACGACAACGGCGACGGTACGATAGGCTACAGGATATACGTTATAGACAGTAATGGGGAAGCCAACAAGGTATGTTGCCATAGATACCTTCAACGGTAACACGTGTCAGAACATGTGCACATTCTTAAAGAACAATGTTTTACTTAGAATGGTCTCACTGATACGTCACCTTGAAGTTGAAGCCGTTCAGACAAGAGAACTGTTTCACTATTCAAGAAACGTCTTTATATGGCGTTTAAATTTGAACTTTGTTCAATTATAGCGTACGACGGTTGGGTGATTCAATGCTCTATTAACATGTTTTTTTGATGCTTTTTGTAAACCTTTTGCGTTTGAAAATATTTCAGTTCTTAAGTGGTCGTCTAGAAACTGTGCGCGACTTTGATAACATTCCCGCACTGAAGAAGTTATCTCCCATATGCAGTTGCTTTGTCCCATTGAGATGTCTCAGTGAGGAACACTATTGAATACGTCTTTATATTACAGCTGGGTACCAGTGACAGTGACGGGTTCCAGTTTCCGGTGCAGAAGTACTACACCTACCGACCTATGGCTACCATTACAACCAAATGTACCGACGGCGACGTCTGTCGGAAGTGCTTTCCGCAACCCACCTCGTAAGTGCAAGCGAGTTCTGATTCCAAGGCAGAGAACAACTAGATCACAATCACAGTATCAGTTCAAAATGTTGTAAAATGCTATGTTTGACCGCGTATCACTATTCGTTACCAATCAAACTGCTGTTTATATTTGATCGCGTATCGCTATTGGTTAATATTTAAACTGCATTCTTACATCCGTCGTATGAATGTGTTTTGGCCTTTACCAAGGGGCGTAAAAACTACAATTAACCTCGTTTTTAGGTATGAATTAAATCAGTAATCTTCTGATTTTTCCAGTCTATATGACAGTCCTTTACTGGTTGTTGTTTTGACAAATAATGGGCTGTCATTTGTAGGTTCCCAGCATAACTGAATAAATTAACTCGGGAATCAATGATCGGCATATTATCAAACGTAGACTTGTGTAACGGTTTATTGATAACGATTGCAGTCCATTGACTTCTGAAGCCAAAGCCTAAATAAAATTGCAGCCTCAAGCATATTTTCTTAACAATCGCAGCAAACATTATTCATAAAGTCATAATGATTTTCAAAATATCAAATAGATCTTCCCTAGATCTTATTGCCGCGATCGCGTCCTTTGTGGCCCCTTCGACCCCTGGGACTACGTATCCGGAACCGTTAACCACTATGAGAGAAAACCGCTATAAATGGTTTGACTTTGGACATAATCAAACTGGCCAACCGCAGAGGGAAGGTTACCGCTATGAGAAGTTGGTAACTATGGGCCGAGTTGTACGGTGACATATGTGTTCTATTTTCAAGGTCGCCGTGTGACGGTAAGACGACTCTGCCAGGGGGCGCTGTGGCGGCCATTGTTGTTCTGGCGGTGTTCGCCTGCGTCCTTCTCCTGGTTCTTGTTTACATTTTTAAGCGCAACGGATGTCGTCTGAGTGGTACGCATAAATGGAGAAAATTATCCATGTTGGCTCTTTGATATTTTCAGATACGCGAATAATTTTCTTAAATCTATTAATTTTAGTTCGATTGTATAGACAGCTTTAAGTATATTCACAGCTCTCAATGTTCGTTTTCTGAGACGAACCAGTACCTGGTTCCGATAGAAGAAATATTTAGAAGTTTCGCAGAGTTGGGATCAAACCCGTGACCTCCTGATCCATAGGCGGACACTATAATCACAACGCCACTGCGAATTCTGAGAAGGGTGTCTTACAAAAAATACAAGTCCTTACAAACATATAGGCAACCATAGGCACAATGCCTGGCGTTATAGTTAAAGTTCGCAGGTAACAAACAGATATACAAAAATGTTGGAAAGAATTCAACTTAACAGGAATATTCGTTTGACAGCCCATTTTGGATGAAAAGTATGTGTTTTACTTGTGTAGCATAATATTTAATATGTAATGTGTTTAATACCGTGACGATACTTAACGCACGTGCATGAGGCTCGGTTTTCTCCGAGAACGCCTCAAAATAATAAGCAATGTTGCTCATATATGTGATTATATGTCGTAGTAACGAAATATATTCCGTATATATACATTAATAAGATAATTACTAGAAAGTTGACTATCCTCAAGTTTCTTTAATTTATTAACAGAGATAATTCTTGAAAAACTGGGCTTTAATAATGTGCGTAAAGTGTCGTCCCATATTAGCCTGTACAGTCCGCAAAGGCTAGACAAGGATGACACTTTCCGCTTTTATGGAAATTTTGGTTTATCTGAAGTCTCTTTTAAACGAAAATCAAGTTTAGATGGAAAGTATCGTCCCTTATTTTCTAAAGCGGACTACACAGGTATTAAGCCAAGTTTTACAACTACGAGGCTCTGTCGACTGCTTCAGGAGCTTTCAATCCCCGTTCTGATGGCACTTACCTGACGGCGATACATGACGAAAAGGTCCATCAGCAGGGAGTCGACGAAAATGCATGTGCGTAAAGTATCGTCCTAGATTAAACACACTTATCTCTAATCACTAAAGTGTCTCCCTCTAAATGAAAAAAAATGCATTTATTAACAGCTTTACTGCATACCATTGGTCAACACGATGCCTCGAGCCGCTATCTGGAAAAATTGGGCTTAAATCATGTGCGTTAAGTGTCGTCCCAGATAAGCCTGTGCAGTTCGCCTATACTGAAGTTTTTTTGAAGAGACTTTCTTTTAACACAAAATTCCATAAAAGCGGAAAGTGTCGTCCCTGATTATATAATGCGGAACACCGGCTGATCTGGAATGACACTTTACGTGCAGGCATCAATTTCAGGTCTCAAAGAACGATGCTGTATTGTATTTTTCAGATGCCTTAACTCCCCGCTCCCATGACACTTACCTGACGCCGATACACGACGGAAAGCTCCATCAGCACAGCGTCGAAGGAAGGGAAACGCCGATCGCTTGCACAAACAAAAACGAAGATTACGACTTCCTGAAAGATCAACCGGACGCTGCATTGCGCTAAGGCGATATCGCGGGTCAAAATAATTTGAGCGACACAGAGTGCATTGAGAACGGAAGTAGCGGCCAGAGTCGGAATTAAAAAGTTCAGAGAGAGCGGCCTGCTGATTCACAGGACCTGTCACGGGATGTCGTCAATACTACAACGGGGCTTTAATATACTTATATAAAATCCGTGAATTATAACTCTTATGTCGGTAATGATTGTCCTAATTTATCAGAACTATTTGTGATTACTATTTTATAATATGTACATGACGTTGTTCAATGAGATCAAAGTAAAGTGCTCTTTAAAAGACGGTGCAGTTAAAACGTGACATATATGCCCGGTACAATAGTGTTAAATTAGAAGACAACTGCTACAAGATTGTAAAAGGGAAGACCACAACTTTAATTATACACAGACCCACTCGAGGCAATAGATCTAAAGATGACGCCAATTGTTCGAAAAACCAATATTCGTATAGCGTTAAAACTTTGACCAGGCACTCGTGAACTCAATTAGCATACTAGCAAATCATACACTTGAGCTGTTTCATATAATGTTATTTGTTTTTGGTTTTGATCGTTTGCACGTTTTAAAAGAGTTTAACAAGGCCATAACCTAATACTTGGAATTCTTTACTCTATTGAAATCAACTCATGTACGGAAATAAATGTACTCATCGTAACGGTATTTTAATATATATTCTATGGAAAGCCAAAGGGGACCCCCGCTAAAATACATATACTTATATAGTAAATATCGGGATTTTGATTTTTCGCGGAACTTTCACTTTCCGCGAAAATCCAATGCCAGCATGGCCATAAAACACTTCATACAAATCGAAATCTAAAAAGCGCGGAACTTTCACATATTTTCCGTCGGAACAATTATCGTTCAACCCTGTAGAAAAAGCGGGCTCAATTAATCGCGCGGAACCTTAATATTATCTACTCTGTACAAATGGTAGTGTATAAAATCGCGCGGAGATTATAGAATGCTATTTTAAGAAGTCTATTGAAGAGAGAAAATCCAGTAAATACCAGATCCAAAAAGCGCGGAACACAAATATCGTCCGCGAAAATAAAGCATTGAATTACTGTACAAATCTCGGGTTGTTTGGTGTTAGAATTCTTAGTTACCCGAAAAATTTGATTGGATCCGATACTTAGAAATAACCAATCAGAAACTTTGTAACAAATTTAACACAGTCAGTATAACGTTTCAAGATGGCAGAGGGAATTGCATGGTTATTGTTTCTACTCGATGGATTCGCAGATAATTCGGAAATAGATCAGATTGGGATCAATAACTTTAATGCATACGATCATTAACATGTATTATCAGGTTTGTATTTGTACTTTTTTTAAATTGTGTAAAACTATCCGATAATATGCATAATGTTGTCTTGTTGACAATCGTTAATTAAATGAGCCGCGTTCTGAGAAAACTGGGCTTAATGCATGTGCGTAAAGTGTCATCCCAGATTAGCCTGTGCAGTCCGCACAGGCTAATCGGGGATGACACTTTCCGCTTTTTATGGTATTTTTTGTTTCAAGGAAGTCCTTCCTTACCGAAAATCAAGTTTAGGCGGATAGTGTCGTCCAGACCCTGATTAGCCTGTGTGGACTGCACAGGCTAATCTGGGATGACACTTTACTCACATGCATTTAGCCCAGTTTTCTCAGAACGTGACTGAAATAATAACTAATTGTAATGTAATGTACTTGTGTCTTGTATTGGTTCAATTGAACGTCAATATATTAATAAATTTATTTTTGTTTTCAACCTATTAATTAAAATAAGGTATTGGTTTTAATCCGCTTTTAGTTTCGTTATAGCTGACATAGATTTAAATATTTCGTCATAATATAAATAAATAAATAAATAAATTTATGTTTTTATATATTTTATATATAAATTTTGTAGGTGTGTGTTGCCAGTAATAGTTGAAGATATGCCAAACAAATTGTGCCTCTCTATACAGACAGATTTCAGGTCTCAATTTCGACTTCAAAGGTCAACATATCACTGATATCAGGTTTGTCAGCTATTGGTTTGTATTATTCTTATCCACATTGCAGCAAGAATAACTGGATAACTTAACTTTTCAATACATGTAGCTATTACATGTGATTTAAATAAATCATGTTTCTAAATCAATCACTTAATGCGGATAATTCTCCACTTGAAAGTGTAGTATGTTGGAAGTTTTTTGTGACAAAAACTTGTAGTAGATCTATTTTACTCCCAAACTTCCTTCCTTTAAGAAAGCGCAGCCGCTGTAGAGTGATGGAAAATCTACTTCTTTAAAGTATTTATAAGAGAATAGACCCTTTTCACAATAAGCCAAAAGCGCGTAGTCAAATGACTCGCAGAATTCCAGAATGAGACTTAACGTGTAGAGATTTATAATAGTGCATCGCAATATCGCTCTGCTTTTGATCATTTGGCGACTTAATGATATTGCCAACACAAGTTGACTTTGTCAGAAATAGCCCTTAATTACTTAATATATACTTTCCATTTTAAGTGCCAATATATGAAATACATTTTCTTGATTAAAGTACTTGTTTGTATTCAATTTTTTAGCGAGGCTGTTTTTGGAGAAAACCCTAGCTATTGTCAGCCTGCTCGCCGTCCGCCGGCGAAATGCTAAAACCTTAACATAAAATCAAAGTGCTTCCACCTACAACTTTGAAACTTCATATGTAGATGCACCTTGATGAGTTCTACACGCCACACCCATTTTGGGTCACTAGGTCAAAGGTGAAGGTCACTGTGAGCTCACAAGCTTTCGCAGCCACGCGTGGCACCTGTTATGCGGTGCTCTTGTTTGCACAAATTCTGACACTCCAGGTATGGCTTTCAATACTTAGTGTGTGTAAATTTACAGTCTAAAACATATTGGATTATCTGACACTCTTTGAATGCGCATTATTTGGGCGATCAATCAATTATTTTGTATATTGATAGATCTTGCGTTTAAATGCCCCTGTATTCAGCACAAACCCATAACCTCGTTATGATCAGATACTGTGCAGACAAATACTAAATAACAACGTGATGTCATAAACCACAGGTTGCAGATATCTGGTTTTTAAAAACAATTAATGGCACCTCCATGTGACCATGTCTTCTCATGGTTGTTGCATTGGGTAGTCATTTCTTGGAATAATTTAACGCCAAATACTTAATTGTTGCTTTTATTGAACATAAAAGACATTGTCAACATTGAAAGTCATTTTTCCAAACAGATTGTCAGAAAATAATACTGTATAGATACTAGCCAGTTTTATCATAATTATAAAGTGCTTTATACCTATGTATTTTTAATACTTCAAAAATGTAATGCTAAACATAAACGTATTTAGCGAGTACCCGAAAAATAACACTCCCTCTTTACCTAGTCTTATACAGAGTGTACAGTAGCGTACGAAACAAAGTAATAAAGACACACTTTTTTGTTCGATCACAACGTAAGGGGTTAAATAATGTTCCCGAAAAATACAAACATTAAGGATTTATGGTATAAAATGCTGTATATTTATGACACAATCACTTATATAGAGATTCCAATATACATAAATTTGCACCACGTTCGTTTTTTTTTCTTATGTATTTAATGATTCTTCAATATTGTCATTCACTGTAAAAGAAAACTAACTAAATTTATAAGAAAATTAACATAACCTTTAAATAGTGTCATTTTTTTCTATTTTATAGGGCTTTGTCTTAATTTTGGATTCAACTCTTACAGGTTCTATCATTCATGAAATTGTACACACACTAATACACCCATACCTTGGAGAATCGTAGTTATATAATACTTTGTATTGTATAATAATTATGCTGCTAATTAATGACTTCGATTTGTGCAATAATGGATGTTTAGTCTTTAGACCACATTTACTCTGATTCTTATGGGTAACTCATATTTTTAAATAAGATTAAACTAAATTTATTAATATGCACTAATAGTACTAAATATTATGTCGTTGAATTATTATTTAGATGTTATCAATTCATTGACAAAACACATGTCTGTATGCATATGTTTGACTTTTAAAATATTGTAACCAGTGTCAGTACGCATTTAAATCTTGATATTCAACGCAATTTGCATAGCAAAAGAAAAAACAGTTACACGTTCAGCCTCATTCTGAAATTCGACGCGTCACTTGATATCTAAAAATAATATCAGTGTAAATATTGTGAAACAGGTCTATTCTTCGTTTATGATATATTTGATGAATCAAGTTTATTTTTGTTAAATATCTGTTCAATATTTTGTAATTAATATTATATAAAAGTTATGTATAGGGAATTGGTATTTTAAATGTATGCTTGAACAAATCTTTTATTTTGTAGGAATCCTGTGAAACTGTGACCCCATGTATGGTACGTGAGCGCACAATGTCTGTTGACAAAAGGATATTGGCAACTTGTGGATGCTTGGTATCCAAGAATCCTACAGGAGCGTGGCTGACCGATTTGGAACAAACAAAGGTAAATTTTATGTGAAGAAGTCATAACTATTGCGAATATGGTTAGTTTTTAGCTCCACTGGCCAAAGGCCAGCAGGGCTTATGTCATGGTCCTGTGTCTGTCGTGTGTGCGTGTGTGCGTCCGTGCTTTAACTTTTCCTTTAAATATCTTCTCCTAAACGTCTGGTCCAATTCTGATGATATTTATCAGGCATGTTCCTGGGGTAAACATCTTTCAAATTTGTTCAAATTATGCCCCTGGGGTCAAATTTGACCCTGCCCCGGGGGTCACAAAATTGAAAATTTGCTTATATAAGGCCTATTTTGTGAAAACTTTCAACATCTTCTTGTCCATAACCATTGGGCCCTGGGCTATCAAATTTGGTATGTAGAGACATCTAATAGTCCTCTACCGAATTTGTTCAAATAATTACCCTGGGGTCAAATTTGACCCTGCCCCGGGGGTCACAAAATTGAACATATGCTTATAAGAGGCCTATTTTGTGAAAACTTTAAAAATCTTTGTCCATAACCATCGGGCCTAGGGCTATCAAATTTGGTATGTAGTGACATCTAATAGTCCTCTACCCAATTTTGTTCAATTTTATCCCTGGGGTCAAATTTGACTGTGCCCCGGGGGTCACAAAATTGAACATATGCTTATATAAGGCCTATTTTGTGAAATCTTCAAAACTCTTCTTGTCCATAACCATCGGGCCAAGGGCTATTAAATTTGGTATGTAGTGACATCTAAAAGTCCTCTACCAAATGTGTTCAATTTTATCCCTGGGGTCAAATTTGACCGTGCCCGGGGGGGGGTCACAAAATTGAACATATGCTTATATAAGGCCTATTTTGTGAAATCTTCAAAACTCTTCTTGTCCATAACCATCGGGCCTAGGGCTATCAAATTTGGTATGTAGTGACATCTAATGGTCCTCTACCAAATTTGTTTAAATTTTATCCCTGGGGTCAAATTTGACCCTGCCCCGGGGGTCACAAAATTGAATATATATGCCTATTTTGTGAAAACTGAAAAAAAATTCTTGTCCATAACCATTAGGCCTAGGGCTACACAATTTGGTATGTAGTGACATTGTATAGTCCTCTACTTAGTTTGTTCAAATTATGCCTCAAAATTGACCCTGCCCAGGGGGTCACAAAACTGAACATACGCTTATATGGGGCCTATTTTGTGAAAACTTTAAAAATCTTTCTGTCCATAACCATTGGGCCTAGGGCTACCAAATTTGGTATGTAGTGACATCTAATACAACCAAATTTGTTCAAATAATGCCACTGGGGTCAACTTTGACCCTGCCCCGGGGGGTCACAAAATTGTGAAATTTTTAAAAATCTTCTTGTCGAAAACCATTCGGACATTGGTTACCAAATTTGGTATGCAGTAACATCTTATAGTCCTCTACCAAGTTTGTTCAAATTATGCCTTTTGCGTCAACTTTGACCCTGACCCGCAGGTCACAAAATTGAACATTATATAGGCTTATATCTTGCTTATTTTGTGAAAACTATTCTTGTCCTTAACTCTAGGACCTAGGGCTACCACATTTTGTATGTAGTGAGATATAGAAGTCCTCTACAAAGTTTGCTCAAATTATGCCCCTGGGGTTAAATTTGACCCAGCCCAGGGGGTAACAAAAGTGTACATGTGCTTGAATAGTGCCTATATTTAAGTATTTGCACATGCCAAGAATATTTGTTTCAGCCTTTTTTTCAGCAGTGGAGCGATACAGGGCCATCGTGGCCCTCTTGTTTGTTAGGCTCGCAGGAAGTGGCCCTAATCTTCATACATAAATAAAAAGCTGAAGGAGTATTTAAGAAAAATACTGTAATTAAGTGTGCAATCTGTTACATTATTAACAATCAAATAAGACAAAACTTAGAAGCTTCACTTCATTTACTCAATACTTTGTCAGGCTGGCGTAGTGGATATGGTGTCTGCCTAGTAATGGGAACGTTTTTGTTTCAACCCTGTTTATGAGAAACCCTCAACGCGCTATCTTCATATCTTCCAAGTACTGATTATTCCCAAAAAAACGGACTCTAGAATGTCTCAATAAGCCTAAGGATTTCAATGCAATCGAGCATAAATAAAATTGCTAAACTCTAGCATGAATTACACATATACTGTTTTTATTTCAGGGACTTTACATCTCACAGTCATTTCAACATGTAGAGTCTTGTGGACATTGATGGATCAGTACATCAGATTTCCAGAATCTCGTCATGAGCTGAAGACCATTGCCGATGGATTTCATCAACTATGTGGAATGCCTGGCGTTGTAGGGGCTGTTGATGGATCCCACAGTGCATGTCCTGCTCCAACATTCCAGCATAGGTCCTTGTTTATCAACAGTTTAGTTGTTCAAGCAGTCTGTGACAGTAACTTGAAATGTTTGGACATATGCTCTGGATGGCCAAGTTCTGTGCATGATGCCCATGTATAATATGAACAGCCCAGTAGCGCATTTAATTGAAAATCTTCGGAATTAGTACCATGTTCTCGAGGATTCAGCATACCACCTGACAAGAAATCTGCTTGTTCTATATCGAGGCCATGAACATTGGTACCATTTGCAAGAGAAATTCAACAAGTGCCATTCATCTAAGAGTTGATGTGGAACGGGCAATTGGTCTCTTGAAATGCAAATTCAGGCGGCCAAAATACTTAAACATGCTAGTAGAGCTGGAGATGTTGCTAGTGATCTTTGCTTGTTGTGTCCACAACTTCATTCTGCTGCAAGAGTCAGACACAGAACCTGAAGTTGACACATTTGATCAGATAGACATATGCCCCCGAAGCAGTTGGAAATGGTCAGGCCCACCGAGAAGCAGAGGAGAAGTGGCGTGCTATTGCCCTGGAACTGTGATGGGTTGACAAGTGATATGAATTCCCTACTGCGATATTTGTGCCTGTGTTCATGCTTAATAGTTGATAAATAATTGGAAGTCATAACGTGATGGTGTTGGTGGGACTATGAATTTTGTTAAGGTAAAAAGTGTGGAAAATATAATTAAAAGTCAAAGAGTTCTGCTATTGTTAAGCATGCTTTATTGATTTGTATTGTTTGAAAGATAGCATTATTAACAGAATAAAATGTCCATAATTTGAATATTCTACTGTTTTCAGCAACATTTTATTTGATATAGTACAAAATGCTGTATCATGTTATATCATGATCAGTTATGTGAACAATCACATCTCTATGTATATTTGATAATTTGTCAATGGATGTTACACGCGTTAGCCCTACCATTAGCCCATACAGGTATTGCTTAGGAGTTTTGCCACCTTCTAGAGAGAAAAACTTCTCAGGAACAATTGCTTTTGGGATAGTCTATGGCTAGTAAAATTTGGATTGATTTGGGTTACCCAATGTAACCAATTTATGTTTGATGAATTTGCAATAAAAAGCTTTGACAGAATTTTCCAACATAATGTCACAGAGTCGAAAAAAAGTGTATGGAATAAAGTGGAAGTTGATTTAATGTGTAATACACATGCATATGCTACTTTGATTCAAAGTTTGTATTTTCACTAAAACTGCAAACATAGTATTATTATGGTATTGCAACTAAATAAAAGATTCAGATTTAAATTGTATTATTTGAATGCTCTGTCTAATACATATGAGCCTCGCTCTGTGAAAAAGGGGTTTAATGCATGTGCGTTCCAGATTAGCCTGGGCAAGCCGCACAGGCTAATCAGGGACGATACTTAACGCACATGCATTAAACCCCTTTTTCACAGAGCAAGGCTCATATATGTTCAATAAACCAAAGATAATCAAAAACACAATGAGACATTTAACCCTGTACCACTCAAAAACACACTAAGACGCATTTGAGAATCACTTTAATACCTTTCTTACTCCTTTCTTACTAGATTAAAGTTTTAAAGGCTTTGTTTCTAACCCAAGGATACTGATGAGCAGCATACAGCATAAAACCTGAACAGATTGCGAGTTACTTGCAGGCTGTTCTGGTTTTATGATGTTTGAATGTAGCCATTTTAAAATTGCTTCAGAGCAGGAAAAGGTTAATAATAACACAACAGCAGTTATACTTAAGTTATTTTAAGACTTCATACTAATGCAAGTAACTTGCAACAGTCTAACCAAAATCGGAGATAGTGGAAGGCAAAATTAATGGCTGTGCAACTTGAATTATCTATTCATACTCAAACAATATAATGTTGATCTACAGTATCTTGTACAGCATGCATCTAATACTACAGCCAAATTTGCTTACAAATAATATTACAAGAAACACAAGTCATTTAAGACTTAACTTTATTGAATCAACCATTTAGCAGGAATAAAATATAAAGAGAAAAATTATGGCAATTTTTTCATCTGAACATACAAGTCTTGATATACAATCCCATAGCATATAAAAACGACAGTTTACTATTTCTCCGTTCTATATGTCAGCATAAAGACAAGATGATATTCACTGTGCAATAAAACACAAGCAATCCTATTACAATTGCTTTTAATTATATGAACTGTACCTTCACTAACATTCAAGAATTTTAATATTAATACATGATGAAAGATGAGCTTTTTCTTGTCTTAAAATAACTTGATACTTTGCAATGACCAAACAATACAACTTAACATACAAATTATCCAACAAAATATATTTTAATGACACAAAATTTTTATTCAACAATAGGAATAGCTTAAGGTTGTAACGTATAACACTAAAGTCACAGTGTCAATCTAAGCAAAGTGTGAAATCATAAAGAGATGTCCACAACGTATGATGTGCAAGCTGGCTCTGACTCAGATTTCCACATCAGATGATGTGCAAGCTGGTTATTACAAGGATGCGAACAACCGATGACGTGCAAGCTCTATGACAGATATCCACAACAGAGATTGTCCTTGCTGGCTCTGACTAATGTCCACAAGTAAATAACATGCAAGCTATCTCTGACTGATGTCCTAAACATATGCCGTGCATGCTGGCTCTAACACAGATGTCCACAACAGATTACGTGCAAGCTGGCTCTAATACTGATGTCCAAAAGAGAGGACATGCAAACTGGCTCTAACACGGATGTCTACAACAGGTCATTTAGATAAAAACCCGAGTTAAAAATAAGACAAAAATGTTTAAGAGAACTATTACTTTTATACTCCGCGTACACCGTAATACATGTACATTATCAACACAGCGAATAGTATAGAGTTTCCAGTAAAGAAACATCAGAGTATTTGTCTTGTTTGTTGTTTAAGTACATTTTCAATATTCAGTGGCCTATGCTAGTCGTCTGCTCAGGTACAGCAGTCTATTTTAAGACATGTATAAAAAACAGATATCGTATGAAATCTTTCTTACAAAGTTCTCATTCGCCGCAAAATTTGTTATAAAACGTGATTGTCCGGTGCAGTTTGTAACAGTTTCATTGCTTGTACAACAAACAAACGGCCACGTGGTATTATTGCTGGGCAATTAAATTTTAATTGTCTTCCAATAGTAGGTTATGTAGTCTATGCTAGGCGTCTGATACGCTACAAGCCGTCTAGACGTTTTTGTTTTTCTTTTTTTAACGAGTGCACCGGGATTGTCTCCCATATGGCCATCGCCCCCAGAAAGACGTGTTAGTTGGTTACGGGGGATAGTGCAAGATACAGGAGACACCCCGTTCCAGAGGTGACCCTGGGTCTTTTAGTGCCCGGTGTATAGCACCTAGTACACTGCACCTCGGTTTAATGTCTCATGCGAAAGACGAGTAAGTAGGTTAGGTGCAGCGGGGGATCGAACCAGCGATCTCTGGATTGTGAAGCCAGTGTGTTACCACTAGACCACGGATCCGCTACACCGTCTAGACGTGAATTTATAATCTCTGCTTTCGAGGTCGCGTGATCAGTGGTGCGGATTAAAGTGCACCAGATGACCTGATGACCTGAATTTTTACAATATCTGCGTCGCTGATAAAAAATGTAAACAATGTGCCAAGAAAATGGGGTTTAACGCCATATAGTTTAAAGAAGATAAAGTGGTTTGTGACCCAAATTGTTCAGCTATTGAAACAGACATAACTCAATGGATATTATTATTATATTTATTTATTGCTTATTAATGGACAAACAATATGTAATTGTTGCACTGAATTAAATTGATTGACTGACGCATTTTGTTTTGTTTGTTTTACAATTATTAATTAAAATGTCGCGTAAGCCGTAAAAATTTGCTTACCGGGTATACAATTAATTCGCCGGCCAGGAAATTCGAGTAATATTTCAATTGAAAATAGTTTACTCGTTTTTCGGGGCCAGGGAACAGGGAAAAGCCTGAACAACCAGGACGAAAAAACCGGGAAGATGAAGTTGTAGAAGCGTTTATGAAGACAAAGGTTGGAAATGGCCTTGAAAAACAGCAGTCTGAATTTAGAGCAAAAGGCGACGCATTTATAAATGTCTGTAAACAGCGATACCACAGAAGGGAAAGTGAACTTGGCAGTATTGCAGTCTTGGTGGTAAAAAAAGCTGACATTTGCAACCTACAACAAAGGGTTGATGTGAAGGTGAATACCTGTCCTGGCAGTCTCGACCTCACCATGTTGGCGACATCCAAGACTCTGCTAGCTTGAGGCGGACCCACCCTTTTTCAGAAGTTGCTTGAGAAAAGAAATTGATTGTTTATGTGAGTATTATATTAAATGTCGTTGCTAGTGCACTTGTGGACTGGTTCCAGTCAATATCAACGTGAGTATTAGATCTATATTTAGTGTCGTTGCAAGTAATAACTGTTGTTGTTGTGAAAGAACCCCAAAGAGCTAACCGTAAAAACACTACCATGGCGCCCAATGTGGGGCAAGGTGAAATTTGTGTTTAACGGTTAAGCTATTTGAGCGTTTCTATAACTTTTTTGCAAATAAATCGGCATCGTGAAATTAAGCCCGGACAGCCGCACCAAACCCAATTTAAAGTTCTGTGTTCGTTTTAAAACGTTAGTTCTTTAAAGTTGCACGCATTTTTCATCCTATCCTATTCTATGTGCACAGACAATCAACAGACGGCAACGTGGTCTCACCGCTGGGCAATCCTCCCGTGATCAGTCAGCGCGACTTTTGTTTTGTGCGCAGCGGTGCATGAAAAACTCGATTGGTCAATTGCCACCTATAGCAGTGTTATTTCTGATTTAAACAGTGTTCCAAAAATTGTGTGTTTAAAGTCAAATTAAAGCGGCGTGTTTTTAATGCAATTTTTTTATTTGATTAATTGCGATAGCGATTTTGTTAATTGGTCATTATTGGGCAATTTAGTTTTAAATTGTGAAGGCTGATTGCCATTTTTATTTATTTTCATCATAATGTCACACGAGTAAGAATGATTTTGCAGCAAGAGTTAAACTCATTAATGCGCCCGTTGCACTGCAGGAAAAGCCTATTTGTTTTGCTGGAAAAAGCTGCAGTTTGCAGTTGTTTACTCAGATGGCAGATGGTTAGTGGAGGTCCTACACAAGGAAGAACAGAGGCTGTTCTGCGTTCTCTTCGTCCGACGATTGATTCAGTTTGGAATACCGCTCAAACTCAAGACGCGGAAATAGGTCAGTCGGTTATATAGCAGAGTTTGGAGATAGAGACTGTTTTTGTGCTCTGGACGTCGACCTGCGGAACAGGAAGATGTTAGTCTCCGTGGAATAAAGCCATAGCATCTGTAATAAAAATAAACAAAGAAGCTGTTTCGTTCTGAAACTAGAGGGCGAACTCTATGTCAATAACTTCTCCCAGAAAGGAAAAACCAAAGGCTGTAGTCCTTCTGAAACTAGAGGAATAGTTCTATGTATTATATTATAATCTGACCTTTATAATCTAAATATTTAATGATGAATACTTAATATATTAATGTTTTATTTATTATTTTTATTTTAACTGGGGTCACTAACATTTTTTGTATATACAGAATTAACATTATTGTTTACACTATTTTTACATTACATTATTCTCAGCAATGATACTGTAACAGAGACAGAGTTCTACAGTGTGGGTTGTTCTGTGACCAGTGTGTAAATCTGCACAGTCAGCTGTTTACAAAGCACATCATTTATAACAAAAAGGAATACGTTCAAGTGGCTGGTGTCGAAAGCGACGGAAGAATTTCTATTTATTTGTGATGGTCATCACTGCTGGGACAGGAGGTATACTTATGGCCGGAGGGTTATTAGTGACTAAGGGGTTATTTGTGGCCTGACCAGACACAACAGGGGGATTGCTTGGAACCATGGGTCCGGTTGCAACAACAGATGCACGGGGATCAAAGGCCCCGCAAACTGGGGAAATAAATCGTTAATTTGGAGATAGCCTCAACAACTCCAACCTGGGAGGGACGATAGCCAGTCCCAAATGTGAGGAACATAAAGAAAAGATAATTAATCCATGTAGTATTGACAGGAGGCGCATATTTACTTTTCCTGCCCAGAAAAATGACCTAATAACTTAGGTAAATAACAGGTATACATACATTATTAAATTATTTTTTATTTATGGACTTTTGTTTTCCTCCATTTACTTTTTGATATACTATTAATGTGTTGTGTTATATGTATAATTTTAAATTATACGAGTCTCTATCTTTGTATGAGTCTTAATTTTTGTATGAATCTTAACATATACGTATGATTTGGCGGAAGTGGGTACTTCCCAGAGGAATTAGATATATGGATATACTTTACGATAATATGAATGTTTACAATTGGTAAAAATGCGCAAATTCTGCAATAACAATACTCCCACCCTCACTGCCAAATTTTTAGGCGGTACAGATTCTGGAAGTTAGACAATGTCTGTTAGCACATGCTTTGTGCTTTATTTTTAATTGTATGAGTCTTTATTTACATTATTAAGATGAATTCTTTTTATTCATTGACATTTGTTTTTAAATTTATATAATGGATATTTCAGAACATATTAAATGTTCAGTATTACTGTTCGAACAAAATATAACTTCAAAGCAATTTTGGGATTACATGAAAAATGGCGTAGCTCAACAGCAGGGACCTTCCAAAATTAGAAAACAAGTCAAACAAAAAAAAGAAGAAAAAAGAAATCAGGTGCGACCAGAGGTGGAACCATCATCTAAAACAACAAAGATATGATAAAACATTACAACGTAATATTTTTACGCAAACTCAAATTACAATTTTTTAGACACTGTCTGCACATATTTTGTGCTTTATTTTGCTTTTACTTATATAGCAATTACGATGTAATACATAAATTCTACTAGCAATACACATCGCCCTTCATAATAGGCGGTACAAATCTTCAAAGTTTGACACAGTGGCTGTGAGCACATCCCTTGTGCTTTCGCCCCTTATTTTTCCCACATTCCTAGCTCCCAGCCCCACCACAGTCGGTGAAGAAAAAGGACCAATGGTAGGGCTGACAAAATAAGGAGCATCTGTTTCCACAAGCAATCGCTCTGTGGGTATTGTGCGCAATGCTAGTAGCGCTGCAGGTGACAAATCACCAGTTTTGTGGGTATACCCAACATAAGTATTTGGGAATGAATCCGTGAAGGCCCGGAACATTTCCAGGTCTCCACGGAAACAATGCAGGTGGATTCGCTGATTGGGACTCACTAATCCATGTAGTATTGATAGGAGGCGCATATTAACCTGAAAGAGAAGGTGTGATAGTTTTCTTACCACCAGTCCGGGTCCTTTCCAATGAGGGCATAGCTTTTTGCACTTACCTTTTATTGTGGCGGTGTCGAGAAGGTATACTGCATCCCCAACTTCGAAATTGCGTTCTAACAAACGCAAATCGTAATTGCGCTTCATGCGCTTTGTGGTGGCCCTTAGTTTGCTCCTTGCGCACTCATGTGCGGTTTGGAGATCATTCACCAATTGGTGAGCATAATCTTCTTCTTCCATAGGTTTCCCATTTAAAGGAAACATTTAATTGGCCGGAGTATTTACTTCCCGACCCAACATTAGTCTGTTTGCCGTGAAACCTGTGCTACGGTTGACAGAAGTACGTAGTGCTCCTGCTATTTGCTGTAGGTTTTGGTCCCACCGGTTCTGGTGTTTGCCAATATAACACCGGACAGAGTCCATTAGCGTTCGGTTGTAACGCTCTACTTGGCCATTAGCTGAAGGCAGGTACGGCGTGGTACGAGCCTTATGAATCTCCAACACATTGAATAACTCTGCGAAGAGCTTGGATTCAAAGTTTCGTCCCTGATCAGAGAAAACCTGAAGGGGAAACCCAAATCTGGAGAAAAAATGATTTACAGCGGCACGAGCTGTGTCCTCGGCCGTCTGCGTTGGGAGGGGTACACAATCGACCCATTTAGTGAACTGGTCCACCATCATGAGTATATACTCATTGCCATCGCGCGTTTTTGATAATGGACCTAAAAAATCCAAATGGACCCTCTCCATGGGAGCTCCAGCCTGATACTCTGTCATGGGACCTTTTCCCTTCCGATCGGATTTTTTATTCCGGTTACAGGCCTCGCACACGGACACATATCCGGCCACCTCTTTGCTCATACCGTACCAGGTGAATTTCTCATTGACCTTCTCCTTGGTTCTCTTGATGCCCTGATGGCCCGCGGAGGGAATATCATGATTCAACCGGATTGCCTCCTCCCTCAGGAACTTTGGCATTACCAACAGTTTATCCCCAGTCACAGGATTGTTTTCATATAAAACATCATCAATTAATAACAATTGACTTTTGTTTAACCAATGAAACTTAGCACCTGGACTTGCTGCAAACAATTCCGCTTCCCCGGGCTCGATCCCTTGCTCAGCCACTGCAGAGCAAAGCTTAGATCCGGATCATGACTTTGCGCCTCTAGCAAATCCACAAATGTGAAACCCCAACTGCTGGGTTCCGACACGGCTGACCCGGCTTGAACCTCCGGTTCCGGTTCTGGAACACAGGCACATACCCAAAAATCGCCACCAACCGTCAACACATCAACCTGACATGAATTCTGAAACAAATTTTTCAAAATGAGGTCTTCCTCCTGGAATTCAGGATCCGACTTGCCACTCTTGTCTCCTGTTGCTGCTCCTATAACCTCACTGACGCTGCCAGTCTCACCATTGTCTCCTTCAGTACTCTCGTCGGTGAACACCCCAATGTCACGGACGACTGATTGTACTGTTGGCAGCACCAATGGAACGGCATCATCAACGTCCTCAGTGAATGCATCCCACAGATCTGCACGCTGGCAGTGCTTGCACCCTCCACAAGGCAAATCTCCAGACCGAATATCGCATGAGCCCTCGGGAATACGGGAGAGAGCATCCGCATTCGCATGCTTTCGGCCAACCCTGTGTTGCAGCACCGTGTTAAACTGTGATAATTCCTCCATCCATCTAGCCAGCTGTCCCTGTGGTTGCTTAAAGCGCAACAACCACGTTAAACTCGAGTGGTCAGTCCTTATTGTGAAAGGTCTACCTAACAAATAGTGTCTAAATTGACGCGTAAACCGTACTACCGCTAGTAGCTCCTTCCGAGTAGTGCAATAACGCCTCTGTTCTTTGGTCAGGGCGTAGCTACCGTACGCTATCACCCGTTCCTCCCCATCTTGAAGCTGGATGAGTTCTTCTCCTTTGGCAACATCTGACGCGTCGGTATCCAGGATAAACTCATCATTCTGATTTGGGAGCCCTAGTACGGGTGGAGACGTCAATGCCCTTTTCAATGCATCGAACGCTTTTTGTTGCTCATCTTCCCACCGGAAGAGACTCTTGCCCGTGACCTGATACAATGGCGCCGCTATATCAGAGTAATTTTTGATAAAAACTCGGTGATAATTTGCTAAACCGGTGAACCTCTCCACATCCTTGGCACACCTAGGTATCGGCCAATCTTAAACAACCTGAATGTCGGTGTCTGTCATGGCAATCTCATTGCTGCTCACTCTGCGACCCAGAAACTCAACCTGCCGCTGAAAAAGAACACACTTTTTGGCCTTTAACTTCAAACCATGCAAACGAAATCTGGAAAAAGCATCCCGCAGATTTGACAGATGATCAGCAAATGAGCTACCTAAAACCATGACGTCATCCAGGAAAGCCAACATGGTCTCCCAATTGAGACCCCTAAGTACCAGGTTCATTACCCGGGAATAGGTCGCGGGGGAATTACAGAGTCCAAAACCCATTTTTACATGTTGGAAGAGGCCGTACTTCGTTACAAACGCAGTCTTCTTCCGGTCCTCCTCCGCAATGTTCACCTGCAAATAAGCCGAGTTTGCATCGAGCTTAGAAAACCAAACACTACCTGCTAGAGTGTCTAGACAGTCATCGATCAGGGGTAAGGGAAATACATCCTTAACAGTGACGTAATTTAACTTCCGGTAGTCAATGCACCACCTGACGCTACCGTCTCGCTTCCGGATCAACACTGGGGCTGAGGACCACTCCGACGTCGATTCCACAATCACACCGGCCCTCAACATCTTCTCGAGATGAGACTCCTCCTCCTGTACGAACATGACGGGTGTCCGCCGCATACGCTCTGTGACCGGTAGGGCGCTTCCGGTATCAATAGTGTGTGAAATAGCTGTGAAATTACCCAGGTCAAACTCGTCCCTGGCGAACACATCTTGATAATCGGTCAGCAGGTCCGCTAACTGCTTCCGCTCTAACTCATTTAGATGCTCTCCGGAACGTTCGTATAATTCCCGGTTGTGCTCCGGTAATGCTTTCGTCATCACTGGATCCACACGAGAGCAAGATTGTACCCGGCATCCCATTGAATCTGGGGCAAAAGAATCCTTGGAGAGGTACTCTGCAACTGGATACGCCCTTGCAATAAGAGAATTCTTTTTGACCAGTTGAAAGCGGTCCGTAGGGTTGACTAGGCACAATACGGGATTAGAACCCGCAGACAGTACCAGCCTAGGGACAAGCAGCTTCGATTTACCAAAAGATTCAACCACATAATCTGTCACAGATTTAGGCATCTGGCATTTAACCTTCATAACTGAATTTGGGGGTACTACACGCCTTTTCCCCACTCGCACTTCCGCGATCTGCCTATGTCCGTCTGTTGACCCCATGTCTAGGCTCAGAACCTGTCCATCAAAAATTAGAATGGCTTCTGCCATGTTAAGAATAGCTTTCCCACGATTAACCAGGATATCAAAACCGAGGAGCACATCTGTATCTATTGGGGCAACATACAAATTTTCCTTATACGAACAGTTGCCAATTTTTAGCTTTACTGGGCCTACAATAGAACGATGCATGGACAATTTCCTGCCTGCAGTCAACAGTTTAACGTCACGTAGCTTAGGAGGGGGATGTTTCATGGATTTATATATTTTATCCGAAATAATGCTGACCTCGGCAGCTGAATCAACAACCGCGTTTACCACTATGTCGCCTACCTGAACCTTCATGCAAAACTGTGAAACCAATCCGAGTTGGTTAACATGAACCACTTCCGGTTGACCTGACTGTACAGTTGTTATTACCTCCACAGGCGGCGCCCTCCCCGTTTTGGCCACGGACGTGAAGGTCGGACATGGGCCGCGATATCCGACCTTTTCTAGTTTAAAGGTTGTTGAGGGGCAGGGGCGGGCTGTGGGCATTCCCGCTGAAAATGACCTAAGCCCTTACATCTAAAACACACCATATCTTGCCTTCCACCTCCGCGTCTTCCGGGTCCTGGTGGAGGCGCATAGCCAGGGCGACCCCCCCCCCTGTTCGCTACAGGCTGGTAAGGGTACCTACCTCTGTTAGCACCACCATACCCTCCGCGCTGTGCACCCACTGGGATTGCATTGCGATTATTGTAGGGGTTGTACTGGTTCGGGTATCTAGGTGGACCGCCGGCACCCCTACCCTCGGCGTACCTACCCTGGTTTTGGCCATAGAATCCCCGGTTAGGGGCGTTCCCTTGATAGGGAGAATTATTATAACCTCCATTTCGGGACGGCTTACCCAGTTGTTGGGATCTGGGATCAACGCCCGAATTTCCCCCGGCCCCAGACAAATGCCCAATAGCGCCCTCTAGGCGCTCTACTGCTTGAACCAACCTACCAACAGTGGACCCATCCACTGCAACTGGGTTTGGCTCTGTATTTACGGCGTGCACCCGCTTTGAATCTTCTGGTTTTACCTTAGCACCATCTCTAGGAACAGAGGCACATGCTGCGAGGACATAACTGTGCATTTTAATTTTATTCATGGCGTCCCCCATTGAGGTGGGTACTTGCAGGCTAACATGTTTGCCTGCCTCCTTATCGCTCAGGCCTTGGCAAAACTTTGCCACCGCCTGTTCGGTAGCATATTTTGAAGGCAAGTCCCCAAAAGCTTTAGTTGCCAGCGTCAGCACACGGTCGGACCAATCTTCCAGGGACTCACCTGATGCCTGGTGGGCAACCTGAAAACGACCCTGAGCCGTGGCGGGGAGCTCCTTTGCCCCAAAACGCTCCTCCAACCGCTGCATAAGATCAGCGTACTGTACTTTAGTATTTCCTTCAGTTAACACCACATAAAAATCCGAAGCATCACCTATTAGACACCAGGCTAGGCACTCTGCGCTTTCCTCATCTGACCATTTGTTCAACTTAGCGTACCCTTTAAACTTACCCCGAAAGACTGGCCAGTTGCTGCGGCCGTCAAATTGCAAGGCTTTGGGAAGCTTGGTGAGTACATCCCTCTTTAAAGGGGTAAAGAGGTTTGGTGTGGTAGGTGGAAGTGGGACGGAAGTAGGGGCGTTATTTGTTACAGGTATTACTGCTGGGACAGTAAGAATATTTGGAGCTGGAGGGTTACTTGGGATTGTCTTACTGCTGGGACAGTAGGGATATTTGGAGCTGGAGGATTACTTATGGTTGGGGGGTTGTTTGGAGCTGGTGTGTTGTTTGTAGCTGGAGGGTTGTTCGTAACTAGGCCAGACACCACAGGGGGATAAGTTGGGACAAGGTTTGTGGCTGGAGTACTTGTCACCGGAGGACTTGGGAGAGCTCGTGCAGCGTTTAAAAGTGACAGTTGATGTAAAAAGGCCTCATTGTCGTCACTTAACATGCCCAAGTGCAGGCGGGGACGATTTATTAGTGATCGGGTCTCTGTCTTGAGCGTCGTCACTGGACTGTGCCACCTTAGCACAGGTTCCCTATCTGGTCGTCCCGGGAGCAGATTTAATTCCCTAGATATCCTTGGGGTCTGGGACAATGTCACATAGGACTCTGGCCGGGGCAAGTGTTTTGCCTCTTGGGGATCATGCCCATAGTTTAATGAACGGGATGAAGTTGTTTGTGACTTAAAACGTTCGTAACCAGCCTCAAGAGCTGAAATTTGGGCCATAAGTTGGGCCTTCTCGCGACTTACCGGCTCCTCCAACACAGGCATATTTGCTCGCCTTCCGTGTGAGTACATGGGACTACTTGCGATTGACCGCCTATCCCAAGCATTTTCCGCACCGTCCCCATACCACAGGGTTTCTCTAAATAATGCGGGGTTAGTGCTAAAATCCAACTCGGTCATGTCACCCAAGGTCAGCGGCCGCCCTATAATTGTCCCAAAGGTATTTGGTACCCAATTTCCCGTGTTTACCCGTATCAAAACAATGGCCTGTGCCAGTTGTCTGCCCACCCCCAGAATATTGCATAATCTAGTGGGAGTGTCAAAATTTACACGAACTTCCCTGGGGGCTACCGGTGAAAATGGTGGGGTATATCCACTTCCCATATCCATTGTTAATTTAGAACTTTACAAGTAAATGAAGAAAATTTAAACAAAACCAAAAAAAACGGACTTGAAGTTACTAAATCCAAAAATTCTTAAATGAAAACTTGTGCTACAAAGGTAAGGACAATGAACACGTTTTTCAAAAGAAACAATAAAATTCCTACCAAATGCCTATCTTCCACGTGAACTTAAGCCCTCAATTGTGGTGACAACAACAAAGATGGCCGCCACTGACGAGTTAACACGTGGCCGGGAAATTCAAATAAAATTTCAAACGAAGTATGGCGTCAGAGTATTCCTACGTTGCGTGGCTGGTTCAAACCAATAACAAAATTGTTAAACTACAACATGTGGTCCAACACGTGGTTTACCAGAAGACAAAACCTGGAAACAAAAACACATGAGACACTGAATCCTGCCGACAACGCCAATGTTGTGTTTTTAATCCGGTTAGCTTTCGGTTCGGGGACAGTACTGGTAATCTACACAGAAATATATAATAAAGGGTGACTTACAATAATACGTTTCTCAGCTTCTTTAGTAATCACAACAGTTCCGCACGTCTGCTCTGGTCAACGTCTCGTCTAAGAAGGGCCGTTTGGCTGCACTCTCACATACACGAGAATCACGGACCCGCTTCTCGTGGAGCTCGGCCAACATCCACTAACATCTAAGCGTAGTTCAATAGAAGTTGGTTCCTTTGCACATAGACGACTGGTGCCCGGCACTACACAGTGTTGATATTTAGGAAAAAAAAACGATTCCTGGAAATACGATGTCAAACGGTTGAAAATTTTGACCACTGTGAAGAATAACGTTTAGAACCCGTGTCACTTACAAAATTTCATATTGTTGGTGAGAAGTAAAAGGAGATAAAGTGGATTTATGCTTGTGTGATGACTGTAGCCATGTGAACGGGTTATCATACGGCAAAACCCATCACGTAAAGAAGAGTCTTCAACTTTTCAAGAAAGGAATGTCTTGTTTTGCTATCAACACAAAGCTCGGAACAGGAAGGTACATAGATTTTTTTTCAAGTATAACCGTTTCATTATTCAAAATTGGAGTAAAGTAGATTTTGTATTAAAAGTGCACCCTGTCAGTAATTTTTACCACATAATCAGGCTAATATTTGCTTTCATTTTGAAAAAGAAAACGTGCCATGTAAGGAAAAAGTGGGACGATTGGACTTCGCCGGTACGCAACACTTAACAGCAAACAGCTTACCCTAACCCTTAACACCTAACATATAACAACTAATGCAACACCTTATAATCCTATTAATCCTATATATTTCCTTAGTATCGGGGGCTACCGCACCCAAACCCCAGCTTTGTCGATAGTGGTAAACAACTGCGTACCGGTAAAGTTCAATCAAGCCGAAAAAGTTGTGTTGTAAATGCATTGAAATCAAGGACAGCATATTTGAATTTTATGACCGAGTATTGATGTTTTTCTCAAACAAACAACAAAAAAGTATATTATGTCCCAAATACAAAAATTACTATTCTGAAAATGATATTCTTTTTGTGTGATCATCTAGACTATATATATACATTCTTCATCCAAATGTTAATACCAAATACATGTATTATCCCTACTGGATATGTGGTGTTTACACTTACTTATTAATCCAGTTTAAAGGAATTTATCATATAAAATACTAGTAATGACATGCTATGTCGCGAATGTCTGAATAAATAAAAACGATGACGCATATCATAATGGATCATTTCACACTTCTCATGAAACACTAATATCAGTTCTTACTCCTATACAAGTGCTTGTGTATTTGACATCTGTATATAATTATTTTGTTAAATAACTTGAAGAAAATGTTGTCAATTTATAGAAACAACTTTGAGAAGGCTTATTGAAACCAAATTAATAAGAAAAGACCAAATATTTTTATTTTAATAAATACAAATGGTTAAAATTATTCATACACAATTTTGCTCGACTGAAACTTATTGATGATCTTATGAACCTGTCTGAATATAACTACATGTACTAGTCAAATATCAACTTCAACATTTCAGTGATACATTGTATGCTGATTACCTGTGCAGGAGGAAAATGAAACCAGACGGATTATGGACTCAAATTCAACCCGTAAAAAAGCTAGGAATTTGCAGTCACTGAGTGTTCTTGTTTACAGTCATGTGTTCAATGCTGCCACAACATAAATATTATAGCTGGCTCTGGACTCGACCTTATGCATCTTAAAATGATCTTTGAACGCGATGGTCTCAAGAACATTTTTATAATGAATAACTTTGACGGTCAGCCCAGGGTCACCAATGCCAAGCGTCTTTTGGAGACACTTATTCCAACCTGTCGAAGTTCTTCGAAGAACTACCATGACAATCGTGTATTTGTTTTGTTTGTCGTAATAAGTTTAATGATTAATATCACTAGTATCACTAGTCATTGATACATTGATAAATCTATTTTCCTTTAAACGTGTTTGATTGAATGGTTATATGTGCCTTGTTACTTAATTATTAATGTTCTTATTTCCCTGTAACATTTTTAAGTCTTATTTATACAAGAACGCATTTCACGTGCAATTTCAAACTAGGTTAGCAAATCTTACTGCACTGAGTAGGTTCCATCTCACACATGATATATGAGATGTATTAATATATGTTTATGGGTTTATTATAGGCTTTT